>NC_056729.1:73655671-73710214 GCF_019279795.1 Protopterus annectens
AAAAAACAATTCCATTTACTTCACACAAATGCACAGTAGACAGCCTTTAAAACAATCTGAAAAGGACAAAATTACTACCCCCCCCCCCCAAAAAAGCATAAACATTCAGATTTATTCGCACAAAAGTACTTTAAGGATGGAATTTAAACTGAGTAAGTAGAAAGGAGAAGTTACATTCATCCACAGCACAGATGGCCAACACCCCCCCCCCCAAAAAAGGAAAAAAATTCCAATTTATCAAAACAAATATTCACTTACTAGCCTTAAAGGCAGAACTGAAGCTGAGCAAATGAAAAGGCAAGTTACTTTAAACCACAGTCCAGCTAGCTATCCGCCACCCCACAAAAACAAAAAGAGGGCAGCAGAGTACAATGAAAAATATACATATATATTAAATTTCAAAATATTCAGACAAATGAGCGCACGTGTACACATACACACACACCCTAGCCTAGCTACCATTCCCCTCCCCCTCTCCAAATATAAGAAAGATAACATGGTTACATTTTCACTATAAAAAATGCTTACCTTCAGTCCAGTAGTTCACAATGCCCTGGCTGATTCATTTCCAGTGATTAATCCAGTTTGCCAGGTTCAATTAAAAACACTTTTCCACTGCAAAACTCTGTACTGCACTATACTACTGTACAACTAAATGGCTGCTGTTAATTTTAATAATAACAGAGGTTCTCGCCAGTCTTGTCTGTAGTTCCTTCCAAATTTCCTCCTGTCCTGTACCACATTTTCATGCCTGGAAGCATGGATACATGGACACATGCAAGAGGAAGAAACAAAGCATTTACTTCATAGCCGGATCATGGTCAAATAGTGCACTAGGCAGGGTAATGGACAGGGCTTTCCACACACACCCACACCTGTGCCATTTTAATGTCCCATTACTTAGCTATTTCTCCCCATTTACCATAAACACTGTTCAAACCTCTTACCATGCATACTATTGTCTTCCTTACTTCTACAATGATTACAGATATTTGGATTTAATTTAACACCTTTATTTCAAATTTTATAGCACAAACATCGATAGACATTTGCTAAACAAAACAATACAGTGTCACAATGAAAACCGACTTGGCATTAGCTGTAAACTTCCCTGCCATTGAAATTCACATTCATTGAAACCCACATTCAAAGAAAATGCATCTGGCCAGTGGCAGATAAAGTTTACATCTGGGCTGTTTTCAAACCACAGGCCCCTTGCAAATTTTCAGGACAATCCATAAATGTATGTGTTCTTTGATTCACCTTCTTGATTGCATTACATTATAGCTCTTGTATAATACAGTACCACTTGTTAGAGTTTTTTAAATTTGCAGTTTTGAACATTTTTCCTGTAAGCAATGAAACAAAATGTATGACCCAATAGTGACAAAATTGCCCATTTCAGAACATTTCAATTCTAAAATGCCATTCCAACTTCTGTCATTACATCTACCAACAACAGTCAATATATACAATATCTACAGAATTAAAAGATATCTGAATAATTCCACAGTAAACAGATCAGTAATGAATGAATAGGTTGCTGCTAGCAAACGTTATATTGCAGTGTTTCATCTTCAAATTCAGTGCCTGCTGCCCTTGAACAATAAATTGCCTGTTACAATTAAAAAAAAAAGTTGGCAAGCTAGTAAAATTGCAATAGGGAATGGATGGCAAACTGCCAACTGGTTCATTGTTACTAGGCATCTCATTCAAAGGAGGACACACTCAGGGTTGCAGCATTCCCACCCCCTCCCCTTAAAGTACAAAACATTACCAGCATCTACATGCTGCTGGAGTAGAACCCACAGCCTTCTGCATCAAAAGCAAGTATGCTACCGGTTATGCTATGACCATTTGTGCATCAAAAGAGATGCACAATGAAAACAGAGTGAGCAGCAGGAAACCTCTCTTCTCTTGAAGCTCACAATTCATTGAACATGCACTGAGGCTTACAATTCCTTGCAAAATAACCAACATATTTGTTAATTGTTTTGTAGCTGGTATACAGGATTCAGGCTCTTTTTTCTTGTAATCAAGGGACAGGGTTTGAGTTTGAGGAAATTTACTAACCTACATAACTCTCAGCTGTCCACAGTGTCCAGATTTTTGCTTCATAGTTTTGGTCTGTGCCTCACAAAATTTGTGGTTTTCTGGTAAATCACTGAAAATTGTTCGTTTCTAAATAGTGTCAAACATTTGAGTTTCAGACTTCATGTTGCTCACAAAATATGTGCTAATAAATCCGGTTATTCCAGCAACTTTCCAAGTTTATAAGAGCAATATTTAAAATCTGTCCCTATTTTTGGGTTTTTGTTCCCATGTTATTTTAGACTTTGTCCAGATTTGAGAGGCATGCTAGCTAACACGCACACACACACACACACACACACAAAATGTACATAAATTCCGAGCAGAAAAAGGAGTATGCAAAAGATGCGTGCAGGAAACACATTGTTCTTAAAGAACACCACCCCTAAAAGATTTGGCTCTGGTTTTAAATGCGTAAAGCTTTTAAAAGGAGTGGCTGCAACCCCTTACTGTTTGCACATGGGGTGGACCACACCCTCTGCTACCACATTAGTGTGTCTCTGAACGGAGGTGCCTTTTTATGGGCTAATGATACAGTTATTAGCCAGTCTGTACTCTTTAGACTAAATATTAAAGCAAAATGAAAAAAGCTGTAAACATTCCTTTAGAAGTGAGGTATCAACTACTTTTCCATACCTTTCTTCTGTTAGATCATACAACCTTTGTCACAGTTCTGTATATGTTAAATTGCTGTAATTAATAAGTGTTGTTGCCAATGCCAGGGTAATTAAAGTCACCCACTGCAACTTTTTGTTACCCAGTCCCATCAATTTTGATGAAAAAAAAGATCTATTATATGCTGCTAAAAAGATGCATTAAAATATAATACATTATTAGTTCTTAATGTATTAACTGAACAGACCTACTGGCCTATTCTAAGTGACTCATTTTCTAATGGAGACCATGACAGACAAACAAAACTGCAAAGGAAACGCATTCATTCTCCATCGGAGCAACACATTTAGGTAGAAGAAATACAAATGATGTATATAATACTGAAAACTAAGCAAAAGGGTAGCTGAAACTGTCTTCGCTTATTTCTCTAGATGATCTATGTTAGTTTTTCTGACAAACACAGCAAATGCAAGCAAGCAAATAACTTACAACACATTCTTATTAACAAAGCCGGTTTTATAAAACATGTACAGTTAAGGAAGCCATGGAATCAGTGACACAATCAGCAGGTAATAGTCATGGGGGCTTCCCAGACTACACATCTTCATTTTTCTCCAGCACGAATGACTGAGAAAAAAAATTACATCAACTGTATCCTCTCTTCTCTGTCAGCAACCAGGCAATTAGTGTAAGAAGAAGTGGAGGCTGTAACATGCAACACAGCATGGATAACCTTAATGTTAGGCTAAGTTATGCCAGTGGGTGCAGCTGTCAATTTGGGACAGTTACTCCTATCAGGAGGGTTAAACATTATTTTGAGATGAACATACTTTTGTGTATTTATTTTAATTGAATAGTTATAGAGTGTGTTTTTCAGCTTGGGGGTTCTTATTAAAACAAAATGTCTTGTAAAATGCGAGACAAATTCAAATGGTAATAAGAAACAACTGTGCAAGACATCAACCTCCCAAACATTAGTGGAGGCATGTAACACAAAAGTTACAAATAGACATTTAAAAAAGCTGTCATATATAATAGGTGGAAATAACGTCTTATCATAATAGTTACACCATCCATATTAATCTGGAAAGTGAATAGTCTTACAGGTATAAACAAAAAGGTAAGAGTAATGAATTATATTAAGAATGCACAGTGCAAATAGCAATGCTACAGGAAACACATTTGGGAAGAAGTGAGCATGAGAATTTGATAAATATTTCAGGGAGATATTTAGCAAAATATCGGGGGCAAAGTAAAAGAGGAGTTCTTATACTAATTGCTACAGAAGCTCCAACACTGACAGAAGAGGGGAAAAAGACAGTAATGGTAGATTTGTGTAGTAATGGGTATTTATATTCCACCTAAAATTGCTATTATGGAGATTAAGAAAACGGTGGGAGAAATAATCAACTTTCACCAGGGAATACTACTTACAGATGAAGACTGGAACTTGATTTGCAATACTGAGGATATATGGTGGGGGGGGGGGGGGGCTAGAAGTGAAAAAGAGACATTTCTGAAAATATTTGATATGGAAGATGTGAAGAAGGAACTCAGACAGAATTTACATATCATTCTCCAAGGTACAACAACTGAGCCAGACTAGATAAAAATTATATTTCACAGGAAATGTGCATTTGACTGAAAGATTCCACACCCATCCATTAACTATTTTGGATCATGCAGGGCAATGAAGTAAAAATGAGACACTGGTGCTTTCTCATCTAATTAAAACAGAGTAATTTCTGGAATGGGTAGTGAAATATATTCAAGTGTTGTTAGGAAGACAGAAATATCTTCAGAAGTTATAACTAGTAAGTGGGATAAAATGAAAATGTAATAGGGTACACATAAAAAGAGAAAAAGAGACACGGGTAAGAAGAAAGAGGTATTACTTAGAGAGGCTAACAAAGGTTAAGGTACTGCAGAATAAGGGAAAGCTTACAAAACAAGAAGAGGCACAAATGTGGAATGCTAAACAGAAAATAGAGTATCTGGATAATATGTATTAATTTAGAAAGACTGCAGTTAAGCAACAACTTTTTGATAACTCCAGAGCGCAACACTTTTAACACACTATAACTTAGGCAACAGGAAGTAGAAAGGGTTGTTGCCAAACTTAGGGAGCCTATAACAAGAATAATAACCAGAGATTCTGTAGAGGTATTAGAGATATTTCCGAAATTTTATAAAAAATTGTATAAAGCAAAGAATGCGAAAATAAAAAAAAGAGCACAAATGGAAATAATTTATGGAATACTTAATTAAGCCAGGGTTAGAGGCAGATGAGGTTTAACAACTAACAGTTAATACTGCAGGAGATGAGATAAAATTGTGATGTATAATCAATCTTCAGGAAAGTCTATAGGAACAGATAGTCTATGCATCCTCAACCCCCTTTCTCATTTTGCACATGGGGTCTGGGTGTCACTTTCACAGTGACAATCATCTCGAGCCAAGGTTTGCACTGCCAGGTGGCTAGCTCTGCCGTGGTAGTTCAAAGAACAGATAGCATTCCTGTGGAAGTCTGGAAGTTAGGAGGGAAGAAAGTGATAAATATCTGGAAGATCTTATTAAACAGTACTTTAAAAGGAGTGGAAGGGGAAGTAGTAACATCTTGGAAGAAAGCTGTGATGGCTGAATTACATAAAGAAGGTAAGGACCCATCACACACAGCTTCATAAAGACTCATTTCACTTTTAAATCAAAACTATAAAATATTTATGTCTAAACTAACTAAAAAAATGGCAAAGGTGTTGACAAAATTGACAGATGTGGATCAAAGTGGTTTTGTAGAGGGGAAGGCAAACATTTAACAACATTAAGAGAACAATGATGATCTAGATGGAAGCAGAATGTAAGAAAATATCACTGTTGTTAGTGGGTCTTGATGCAGAAAAAATCATTCAAATACAGTAAAGCTGGGATTTTTTGAGTATGGCAATAGGGGCATCTGTACTCCCTAACACAATAAGGTTAATAAGGAAGATATATGAAGGATTGAAGGCAAGAATTAAAGTGTGAGGGTTCCTCTCTGCTAAGTTGTGTTTGAACAGAAGAACCAGGCAGAGGAGTCTTATTTCCCTTTTGTTTTATATTTACAGCCATAAAAATGCAAGAATGTAATTGGTATAGTAAAAAAGAAAAATTGGCTTAATTTGTAGATATTATTATTTTGTATCTAAGTCCAGAAAAAGGACATCTCAGTGCTATGGAATATTTTGAGAGAGTTCCAAGTGTTTTTGAGATATACAATGAATGAAGATAAAACAAAGGTTATAGCCACAAATTATGTACCCAAACATGATTTGGTTCAGCAATACCCATAGTTATTGGATATGATAAATATGATAAGATGAAGTATTTACGAGTATGGATTAAAAAGGCATTTGTTATGACAGCGAAGCACATGTGGGAAGACACTAAACAAAATATAATAAAAAAAACTGAGAAACTGGTTGCTCGTTTATAGATATGGAAGGCAAGATACAAGCAGTGAAAATGTTTTTAGCCCCTTTAGTTTTATATATGGGTCAGGCATATGCTTAGCCACCAGAGGAAAAGTTGTGGAAGAGTTGAAGGAATTCACCTGGGAGGGGAAGATGAAAAGAGTTAAGTGGGATAAGTTGATACTTCCAATAGAACAAGGTGGTTTAGGATGATCTGATTTGAAGGGATATTTTGCAGCTACACAGCTAAGGCTGACATACATGACAAAAGCAAAAGATTATAATTCAAAAGGCAAAAGGATAATGATGAAGCGGTGAGGGGGGTCAGGAAACAGAGTGGGATTTCGGATGCAGATCCTTAAGGAGAACCATCACCACTATATGGAATATTATATTCATAAATTAGCAGAAAGGGGGGATGGAATTTACTGGAGAAAACTGATAGAGGAAAGTACAGTTGTGTACACTTACCATAAATGTAGATGTTTGAATGTATTCACTGTTGCAGTCATTACATTTGGGGTAATCTGCTGGCAGGTTGCCCTCAGTCGGTCTGAATTCCAAAGTCTTGGGTCCTGCGATGGTTGCTGTCTCCTCTTCCATGACGTCAGGTCATCAGGGGTATAAAACAGGCAGCCAATGCCATTTTCTTTAGTTTTTCTTGCCCCAGAAGTCAGGTGCCCCCAAATGGGTACAAAAATATATATAAACTATATATAAGTGCAACAATATAAACTTTACCTTCATCTACAAGCAAATACGCCACAAAGGCTGTAGAAAATAGTGAAGGAAAGAGAAACTCCAGAATAAAAGGGGGATGGGCGGGCGGGTAACCTGGACTGCAATAGTGAATACACTCGAACATCTACATTTATGGTAAGTGTACACAACTGTACTATGTTCTTCGTGTTTCACTGTTGCAGTCATTACATTTGGGTAGAATCCCAAAGCTATGGATGGGAGGCTGGAGCTAAACTTCATTAGGGGCGGCAATAAGGCCCTGCAGAACTGCAGTGGCAAAGCCTGCCCTGGACTTAGAGAAGAGAGGCAAATGATAATGCTTTGTAAAAGTGTGAACAGAACTCCCAAGTAGCAGCTTCTAGAATGTCTTTGGTTGGTACCCCTCTGAGAAAGACTGCTGATGTAGCTGAAGCCCTGGTGGAATGAGACCTAATGCCCTTGGGCACCAGTTTATCATGATGTAAGTAGCAGAAACGAATGCAGTGGCTTATCCACTTTGAAATAGTCTGCTTTGAAATAGCCTTTCCCTCTGATCCTGCAGCAAATGCCACCAGTAGCTGCTCAGTTTTTCTTAGAGCTTTAGTCCTGCTCAAGTAGAATCTTAGTTGTCTGTGTACGTCCAAGGAATGCAGAATCCACTCCCCCTTTTTCCTGCAGATTTGGATAAAAGGTTGGCAGATAGTTTGGTTAAGAGCCACACTGGAAAGCACCTTAGGCATAAAGGAAGGATTGGTCCTGAGGGACACCCTGTCTGGGTAAAATATGATAAAAGGTTCCACAGCCATGAGGGCCTGTAGCTCTGAAACCCTTCTTGCTGAGCCAGGAGCAAAGCTGTTTTCCATGATAAGAACTTTAGATCTGCAGTAGCAGCTGATTCAAATGGAGGCAGGGTGAGCTTTTCCAGCACAAAATTGAGGTCCCAAGCAGGAATTGGTTATCTTCTGGGAGGCCTTAAATTTTTGGCCCCTCTAAGATACTGCTTTAGCAAGGGATGAGAAAAGATTGGTGGCTTTGTGTTTTAAATCAGCCGAGATGGCAGAGGCATGAATTTTTATTGATGAAAAAGATAGGCCTTTGTCAAGCAGAGATGGCAGAGGCATGAATTTTTATTGATGAAAAAGATAGGCCTTTGTCAAGCATCTCAGTCAAGTACTGTAAAATCTGAGGAATATTTGGCTCTGCTGTATCAGTTCCTTGTGCTTGGTTCCAAGCACAGAATCTCTTCCATTTATCTGCATAAGATTTTCTAGTACTAGGCCTTCTGGCTGCCAAAATGACATCCATCACAGATTTACTGAGAGGTGGTGTTTGAATAACTACATGATGATCCATGCTGCCAGGTTCAGTGTTTGGAGCTGATTGTGGAGGATCTGATTGTTTTGCTGAGACAGTAAGTGAGGTACTCGAGGCAAGTACCAAGCTGGGAGTTGAGACATATTCCTTAGGATTGGATACCAGTGTTGGCGGGGCCAGTCCGGGGCAATTAATATCATCTTTGGTTTTTCTTGTCTGACCTTTAGTAGGACCTTGGGAGGAAGAGGCAGAGGAGGAAAGGCGTACACTGATAGGTTTTTTCAACTGAAGGACAGGGCATCCACTTTCCATGCTTGTCTGTGATAAGGCCTTGTGCAGAATTTGTCCAGTTGAAAATTCTGAGGAGAAGCAAATAGGTCTATGTCTGGGCTTTCCCATTTCTTTATTATCATGCTGAAGACTTGTGGATCTAGTTTCCACTCATGAGGGTCCATAAGGTCTGCCAGAGTATTTTGCTTTCCTGGCAGGAATTGAGCTTGAAGATGTACTTGGTAAGTCAAGGCTGTGTCCCACAGTGCCATGGCAAGTCTGCAAAGGGGGTATGAGTGTGTGCCTCCCTGCTTGTTTATGTACCACATAACCGTGGTGTTGTCCGTCTTTATCAGTAATTGTCCTGGATGAAGTAAGTCCTTGAAGGCTGTCAGGGCATTTTGAACAGCTAACATCTCTTTTTGGTTGATATGCAGATGCATTTGTTTTGGGGTCCATATGCCCTGAATGCATCTTTCCGCCAGGTGGGCCCCCCATGCATAGTCTGATGCGTCTGCAGTTAAGGTTTGGCTGGCAGGGGGTAGAGTGAAGGCCCGTCCCATGTTTTGGTGACATGCCTTTGCCCACCAAAGAAACTCCTGTTGTAGGCAGGGAATGAGAGGAATCACTGTTTCCAGACTGTGACAATGCTGACTCCATAAACTTTTTAGGTACCACTGTAGTTTCCTCATATGCAATATTGCATATGGAATCAGTAGAATGCAGAATGCCATGAATCCCAAAGCCTGCAGAATTTGTCTTGCAGATAACTGGGTTTTTGTTGCCATCTGTTTGAAATAAATAGTCAGTTGCCTTTGTTTGTCTGTCGTGAGGAAAACCATCTGGGCAGTTGCATGCAAGCTTGCACCCAGGAAAGTTATCTTTTGAGAGGGTACCAGTTGTGACTTCTTTTCGTTTATTGTGTACCCTAGGCATGTTAGAAGACTTTTCACAAATGCCAGATGCTGAAGAAGAATGTCCTTGTTCTCTGCTTGAATGAGACAGTCATCCAAGTAGGGATAGATCTGTATACCTCTTTGTCTGCAAAAAGCAATTACTGGTGCCAGACACTTTGCAAAGACCCTGGGCGCAGTAGATAAGCCAAAGGGCAGTGCAGAGAATTGGTAATGCATAAAACCAGCCTTGAAACGGAGGTATCTTCTGCACAATTCCCTTACTGGGATATGCAGGTATGCCTCTTTTAAGTCTAATGTCACCAAGCACTCTTGCCCAGCGTGGGCAGAAGCTGCTGCAAAGTTAGCATTTTGAAATGTCCAGAAATGTGTTCAAAATTGATAAATCCAGTATTGGGTGCCATGCCTTGTCTTTTCTGGGTACCAATAACAGTCTTGAATAAAACCCTTGTCCTTTTTCCTGTTCTGGCACTGGATGAATAGCCCCCATATCCATGAGGGACGTAACTTGTTTCTGTGCCTCTGCCCATTGATTTTTTGGCAAATCCAGCCATCCGTTTGCAATTGGCAGTGTGTGGAAGTGGAATCTATATAACTGAGATACTATGTTTAACACCCACTTGTCGTGGGTCATTAACTGCCAATTTTGAGCATAAAGTGCTAATTTTCCCCCTAAGGGTGCTGCCAAAAGATAAGTGCTTGGTGATGGCAGAGGGAAGTCATTGAGACTGTTTACTGTAGGGTTGTGCTTTATGTCCTCCAGATTTGGAGGAAGAAGCACCCCATTGCTTTGACCTATAAGAATCCTGTGACTGGTATCTAGAACCTTTAGGGTGCCTGGATTTGTCCCATGGAGCTCTGTCGGACACAGGAAAGGACCGATTTTTTGTAGGTCAGTGTCTACTGGATCTTGGTGGCTGCACTTGTAAGAAGTCTTTTACAGTTTGCATAGACATAGCTTTGTCTTCCGTTTTCTTTAACCTCTTCTGCCTTAATACCAGAGTATCATGCTGTAAAGGTGCATCCAGCAATTTAGCTTTAACATGATCAGGCAAATTTTGCTCTTTTAGCCAGGCATGCCTCCTAATCACAGATCCAGTAACTGCCGCCCTGCAGGAGGCCTCTAAGGAATCAAAACCACATTGCAAAGTATGCTTTCCAACTTGTTCTGCTGCATGTAATAATTCCTGCAATTCTTTATTTTCTGCACATTCAGAAATCAACATCATTTTCTGTTTCAGTAATCCCATAACATGCGGTTGATACTTAAGCATATGAAACTGGCAGTTTAAGGCCCTAATTGCCAAGGTTGCAGATGTGTAAACCTTCTTTCCCCATCTATCCAGTGCCCTGGAATCTCTGTCAGAGGGGGTAGGATTTTTTGCTGTTGAGGCCTTAACACCTTTTGGACCCTGTGATATAGTTTTAGGGTCAGCAGCAGGGTTTTTAAATAAAAATGTGTGTGAGTCAGGAACCCTATAATATCTGGCTGGCTTGCTAGGAGCCGAAGTTAAGGAGTCTGGAGTCAAGCCTGACTCCGAAAACACATCATCCACAATGTCTAAAACAGGAGGTATGGCTAAAGGCCTATGCTGACGGAAAAGAAGGAAATCCCTAAGCCTCTTTTTTTGATTCTGAGAAATCTTGACTCTCCCAGTGAAAATGCTCCCTCAAAGTATGCAAGGTTTCTCCAAAGGAATAATCTTCAGGAGCTGTAACTTGGAGAGACTTTGAAGGCTTAGAGACTGAGCCTAGGCCTACAGGTATTGTGGAGGATATTGTGACTCTGGAGCAGTCCATGGGCCTGGAGGTCAATGCTGATGATGTGGAGGAGTTAGTTGAGGAGCATAAAAAAGAGCTCGGCACAGTGGAGCTTTAGACAGAACAGCAACAGACAGTGGCTGAATAACTGTGTTCAAATGAGGAGGAGGAAAGGGAGGATATCCCCAGTTCATTAATCAAGGAAATGTGCTCAAAATGGATGGAAATGCAAAATATTGTTGAAAAATATCACCCTGATAAAGCTCAACCAAGCTGCAATGTTATTTGTTCAATGACCAAACAATTTCCCACTTTAGAGGCATCTTAAAATGCAAACAAAAACAAGCATCAATGGACTGGGTTTCTAGTGAAAATTAAACCTGGTGAGTCTCAAGCAAGGTTTTGTGTTAATAATAGAAAAGAGAAATAACTCAAGAAGGGCAATTTCTCAAATATTTTATGGAAGGGGAATCTCTTTCCAAACAATAACATATCTCTTCCTCACTATTTTCCTCACCACTATCCCTTTAGGCCATGTACGTACTGTTTATTATTGAACTTACACTGTACAGTACTGTATATTAGTGAACTTATACTATTTATTAGTAAAATACACTAGCTAAAGTGAAGTTATAATGTCTGTTAGTGAACTTATACTGTTCATTAGTGAACTTATACTGTTTATTAGCAAAATACAACTCTACTAATGCATATAATGCCTTATAAAATGTGTGTTTAATGGGAGTCTGGAACAGATTAATTCAATGTACATTACTCCTTATGGGAAAAATGTGTTTGGTACTCATTTTTGCCACTCATCATGCCTTCTGGAATGAATTAACGATGAGTACAAAGGTACCACTGTACTAAAAAATGGAAACCCAAGTCAGAAAACTTGATCTCACCAGATTTGAATCATGTTACAATAAAATTGCCAAGTTTTCTAACGCCACCTTCACAACCATCACTGTCAATCTCTAAGGGAAATACAATGGTTAGAACTTCCCCAGCTACTCAATTACCACCAGCTAGTTTCTGCCTTTAATATTGTTAGACATCCTGAAAAAAAAAACAGCACTAAGCCAGTTACTATCTCCATACAGAACTAATCGTCCCCTCCGATCTACTGAGAAATCCTTCCTCTGCATCTCTAAAGCTAACAACAACTCAGGGAAAGCCCTTTTTTTTATGCCATAGCTAGATCCTGGCATAACCTCCCCTCTCTGACCTCTGCTCCCACTAACACACATTTCAAAAATGCTCTCAAATCACATCTTATGTATACATGGCTATGTCCATGCATCACATGAATCTCACAATATCTGCATACTTTACACCTTCCTTCTTGCTGTCTTTACTGTATATATACTACAGTTAGGTATCTTGCTCTCAACTTGAAATTGCATAATATGTCATGTCTAATCATATGATTTTTTATTCTTTTACCTTATCTCACTAATCAATGTTAAAGCTTTGATGTTTGAGACTATCTTTGTAAATGTACTCACTGCTGATGTATCCTCATTTATCACTGTTATATGATTGTTTGTATTACCATGTTGATGTTAATCTAATTGTGGAGCTTTTCTCCACGGGCCTCCGCTGTAAATGGACCTGTGTTCAGTCAGACTATCCCGGTAAACAAATGTAAAATAAAATAAAATGTAATTGAAAAACTGAATATTATAAGAGAGAAAATGAATGCGGGCAAGATACTAAGAAAAGACAAGGCACAAACTTCTTTAAAAAATGAAATTTATGAGAAAAAATACATGAAGAATAATGATCTGAAGTAGTTACTTCATTTGCTCTGCAACCTTTGGGTATCGGATCCGACTTCGGATCCGAACCGGCAGCTTACCAAGCTCTAAGATCTGAGCTCCTAGCTCCTCCCCCTACCCATAATCCCCTGCTACCAACCACATTACCCCAGATCGTTTTTTGCCGTGGCTGAAGAAGCTTTCCCTTTGAAGAGCTCCTGGCTGGGTGAGATCGTTTCTATCTTAATTTCACCAAAAAAGTTTCAAAATTGTGTGTGTGTGGTAGTAAACCTTTTCTACCCCTTTTTAGTGTTAGTTTTAATTTTTCTGGTACAGTTAATTAGTTTTTCTTTGTCACTCCCCCTCCCCCCTTAGCATTTGGGTGTGTGTGTGAGTGCTTCAACATGGCGGAAGGACCTAAGGCCATTTTTTCCAAATGTACTGAGTGTGGCCACAAGCTTTCCCCAGCTGATGGCCACACTCAGTGTGTTTTGTGCCTTTGTGCACTTCGGGATAGGAAGAACAAGCTGATCCTGGCGGGAAAGCTCCCCCAGGAGTCAGCTTCTTCTTCCTCTCCCGTTCGCCTCGGCGCCCTCTGTTCCCTCAGCTCAACCGGGGACTCAACCTCCCACTTCGGGTTTGAGCTCTGGGGAAACTAGTGCCTCCTCAACTAAGGAAAAGAGGCATAAGGAGGGACATAGATCCCATAAAAGGCGGGCCGAGTCTCACCCCTCGGCTCCGCCAGCAAAAATAACTAAGTCTCCTTCGGGGGTCTCCGGATCCTTTTCCTCTCGGCTCCGTTCGCCTAGCTTCTCGCCGGAGCCGGAGGAGGAAAATCGGTCTCCCTCGAGGTCGTCGAGGCAGCCCTCCCGGCCTGCCTCGACTACCTCTTTCAGGTCAACCAAAAGCATCTCCAAAGCGGATATGGATCGGATGATGTGTCGGTTCTTACAGACCCAAATGCAGATGGGGGAGCACGGCCCCCATGTTTGCCCCGATCACTCCTTCTCTGACTCGTTTTCGGATCTTGGAGTCATCGGATACGTGCCCATTCGGACCCAGGGAATTGTCAGCGCCGATAGTGCTGGTCTCTTCGACGCCGTCTATGCCCTCGAGCTTGTCGGATCCGAGCTCTCGGGGCCGAGGGCTGAGCATCGGATCCAAGGGAGATGTATCTTCGGAGCTGTTGGCTTCGGAGTGCGCCTCTCTCTCGGCACCGACTGCTTCGGCTCCGACCCCTATCCCTTCCTCTGAGCCGAGGAGATTGCTCTCAGAGGCTGGCAAGGGTGATTCTCCTTCGGCTTTTGAGGTAGTGGAGAGGGTACTGTCGAGATCCTCCAGATCCCCGGTTCCAGCTTCGGATCCACCTGTACCCCCCATTGTATGAGGGTCTGTCTTCCATCATCCGACCATCAGGACAGTCTGCCCAAGCCCTCCAGCTAGTTCCTGTTGAGGAACGACAACCCGTGGACGAGCCCTCTTCGGATAGCCCCACCGAGGTGGTTCCTCGGAAACGTCGGTGTAAAAGGAGGCACCTGGACTCCCCCAAGTCTGTTACCACTGACACGGACTTAGATGACAGGGAGGGTTCCCCAAGGTCACCCCTGAAGATGTCTCCTTTGGAGACATCAGGGAAATGTTGCGTATTAGAGGGGGGTGGTCTGCCCAAAAACCTTCCCTTGATGAATCCGTGTTCCTGGAGGCGTTTGAGGCAGGCCCATCTACTTCCTGGGTGTCCCCTACGGCTGACCCCCTGGTGGACTTAATTACCACCAGGGCGTGGAAGGAGCCAAGACACCGTGGAGCCAATTCCTAGGCGTCCCGACAAAATACTAAGCCCCCCCACAGATAGGCAATCATGGGCCAAAGGATCCCCTGTTGATGCCATGTTGGTGGTGGCGGCCACCAAGAAAGAACCCGCTCAGGAGTTGCTTGCAACTGACCCCCCCTGCCATCCCCCGAACCTTTCGGGATTTTCTGATCACCTTTGCAGTTGATATTTCGTGTTTCCAGGCTGGTAAGGCAAAAAAAATGATCTGAGGTAATGTGGTTGGTAGCAGGGGATTATGGGTAGGGGGAGGAGCTAGGAGCTTGGATCTTGGAGCTTGGTAAGCTGCCGGTTCGGATCCGATACCCACAGGTTGCAGACAAATGAAGTACCTACTCAGATGGAATGTTATGGTGAGTACATAACTTCTTTTTTAGGAGAAGACATGAGGTTTAACAGAAGGCAAAAACTGAGCAATGTGTATAACATTAGAGTGAACAAAACGTCAAAAAGCTTGTATGTATACTATATGACCATAACAATGGAAACTATTACAGAATTTTTCTTTTTTATTAATGTAAACCCACTGTTTAAAGATGTGGGTAAGGTAAAGTGCATAAATTCTAATTAGTGTTACAAGCCCCATTATCAGAGAAACCTTTTTTTATATAAACCATCTTATAAAGCCAGTAAAAAAAGTTAGCAAAAACAATGACCCAGGCTTAGCACTCTGCAGGTAAAAACTGTCACGTGAAACAAATGTTATGTAATTTCTTAAATAAAATCTTACTACATGAGCATGTTAAGCCAAGGCTAATTTTAAAACAGAATCCATGAGGATGGATGTATTAAATATACGCATAATTATAAACCCAGTGAGCATTTATTATATGGTAGCACACCGAGAATTCTGAACAATGCTTTCAGGTAAACATGAGAGAGAGGACATCTATGTACTGAAATGTAAATATATTAATAACAAATAAAAAGCATTCCTTAGAAATCAAAAACTTTTGTTTAGTCAGAATGTATTTGATCAGCAGTTTCTTTACTTACTGTTAATCTGCATTAAAAACATTCTGATAGGAACAAGCAGCTATAATGTAAAAGTTTATAAATTCAGTAAAAAAGGCAAACAGAATTATGAAGTATATACAAAATACAAAGGCCTCTGCATGCAAAGTGATAAAGAAAGATGGAGAAACTGAGCTTAAATTATGTAAATTCAGTATAAACTCCACTGTGTAGCAGCATGTATGGCAAAAGGGAGCACCTCAAAATTAACAAACAGCAAAATGCAGTTGCAGAGAACTATCAAATGTCTTAACTATACGCAGTAGCACCCTGAATTATTTACCATTGTTAGAAATGTCTTTACTGAACAATAATAAATTAAATGAGGAAGACCTGAATTTATTAAGACTATAAAGGAAAGGTTAAAATGACTGTGGATCATGGATTGGTTTTGCTTAATCAAATGGGAAGTCGTCTTACGAAATAATTTCAAGTCTGGTCAATCCGATGAAAAGGGAATCAAAACAGCAGTGCTGGCTATGCTGCTGTGTGAGTTCTTCACTGTTGTAAAGAATGCTTACAGGAAGGCTGAAAGTACTCAAAGAAAGACCTTAATTACTGCAAGACTGGTTTATTTAAGTCTCAGTGTATGGTCAACTACCAACCACTTACAGAAGCACAGAACTCACACGTGAGACACTCGGTGCCGAACAGCATACTCTCCAGGGGCATCCTTACTGCTCTGATTACTGACATAGCAGCAGCCATTTGATATATATATATATATATACATATAATGTGTGAAGACTGGTAGAGAAGGGTGAAGGCTGCCAGCCTAGCCAGATAGAACTGTGCAGATAATTCTGTCATTTGTAAATATAAATGTAAACTAACAGGCTTGTTTGTCTTCAATGTAAAGAAGTACTATTACATGTGGAACTGGAAATAAATGGACAACAGTGCACTCTACTGACCAAAGTAAAACATATAGTGACCCTTTGAAGTAGATGGTGGTGCCGAAAAGTCTAGGTGAAGAAATTCTTTCTACTGTTTTAACCACGAGCTAAAACTGCTAGATTTAAACATGCAAATGTATTTTTATTGCTCTGTTCCTGACCAGCCGCAAGATAACAAAAGGGAGATGTTAAAAATGTAAATGCAGTTAATGTGTAGCCTGGGAACTCCGGGAAAGTGTAACAGAATGAAGTAATGTTTATCAGAATTGCAATTTCAATTTAAACAGAGAAAACCAGAGATTAAGCATTTCCGTCTTGATCATCCAACTCACAGCACTCTGCCTGTTGCCTTATGCAAGTTATCTTAGACTTTTGTTTTCTTTTAGGAATAGCTAGGAGCTAGAAAGATTACACTAAGTATTTTTCTGTGATGTCAGAACTGTACTACTGAATTACTTTAAGTATTTCTGTGTGATCTCTGAACTTTTGACTAGCACTGACTGATTAGTAGAAAGTACTGTCTTGTGGTTTTAATTATTTATTATTACATATTTTAAAACCTTTTAACTGTGGCTGGTTTGTGTAGAGATAATTTAAGCTCTAGAGTACATTGCATATTTATAGAGTTTACTGACCAAGTCATACTCTAATAAGCCTTGACTGTTTAGTCACATCTACCAACTGGATAAAAATGTTGCACAGTAACAACTGGCCACCCTTTGAAGGGCCTTTGAGTAACTGATAAATATTAGCAGCAATTACTACTGTATAGTCTGGGTAAAAGGGGCACAGCTGGAGAACCTTTGCCATTCTTCCTCAGAAGTGTCTGTGTGGTTGTGTAAACTCTTATCTCAATGTGTGTGTGTGTGTCAGTTACTTGGGCAGGGACACGAAGCACTGGTTGGACAGAGAGGGTGCTGGAGATTTTATCTTGCCTAGCTAGGCTGAGATCTGGACCCTATAGCTGTGCCAGTGAGGAGTCTTATTGGGGATCTGGGGAGCAAGGGAGCGACCAGCCCCAGACTGACTGTGATCTCTCTGTGTTCTTAAGGGAAATTGCACTTTACTATGTGTATTTCTTATCCTTTCCTCATATATGAGATGCCCTCTCTGGTGTTAGTGGTGAGGATTGAGCCTCCTTGTTTGCTGGGCCAGGGCATGGGCATCACAATATATATATATATATATATATATATATATATATATATATATATATATATATATATATATATATACACACACGTTTATTTTTTCACACAAATACACTCAGACATGTATGTGCTGTGCATTTGTACATACATGATACTACAAAAGTACATGTCTGTGTACATGTCTCTCACTCTATAAATGTATATATCTATATATATACAAATATACAGACACACACACACATTCACACACACACACACGATGAGAATGGTTACTTCACAGACATGACATAATTCCCAGGAGGAATAAAATTTAAAATATTCAGTGTGCCTTCTCCTTCAGATACTGCACTGCAGGAGTTTATATGAGTCATGAAAATACCACCTGCCTTTCATGAAGGGATAGTGATTTACACTAGGGAAAAGATATATTCAGAGACAATATCATCAGAGTGCTACTGCTTCACTGATGAGCTCTAGTACTGCTGCGATAAGCAATTCAGATGCATGAAACAGTCACACTGAGCAGTATTTAATTAAAGGTTCATCTGCATGTCTGAAGGAAGACGTTTAATGGGCTTGTCAGCTGAAAGAGAAATGACAGAGGGATCAGAGGAAGGATTCTTAAAGAAATTCTTGAGTCTCAGAAACCTTATAAAACCTGTTTTTTAGGAGCAGGAGGATGAGACTCAGAAGCCTGAGAAGCAGACCTAAAGGTATCCAACAGGGCTTTAAGAACAAAAGGAACTACAAAAGATCCAGGAGTTTTCATCTGAAGCAAACCATTATATCCTTTCTGAACATCAGACAGCTGACAATTTTCTCATTTAAAATGCTGCATCACTTTAAGGATAGTATCCTCAAAGGAAAATCTGTCTATAGGAGAGTCAAGGAAAAGAAAATCCTACTAATCAGAGCTCACAGCAAGAGGAGAATGAATCTGGGAGGAATAAACTTTTCAGTTTGTTCCTCCCAGATTCATTCATCTCATGCTCTGAGACCTATCTAAATCTTCTTTGTCAGAAGAATCCTTATCCCTTTTTAAAGCAGGTGGAAGAAAAAGGAAGTCCCATAGAAGAACGGAATGACAAGCCATGAGAAGGCTTCAAAGCCATTAAGGCTTTTAAAAGCAACTGACTAAAATCTTGCCATTGTTTTGGGGGGGTCCTTAGCAACTTGGTGTCTAGTTTTCTGATTCTTTTTAGTAGAGACATCCACTCATACAAACCTTGGAGGATCACAGCCCTGATATACCTCTATTAAAGAACCTGAGATTTCCTCCAAAAGAAGAATTTGCAGAATTCTCCAGACCCTTCTGAAATTACTAGCTTAGGTTCCCACAGGGTCACAACAACAGAACCAGCCATCTGGAACTGGACATTCAGCAGTCTCCTCATTAGACACAGAGATGTCTGCCAGGGGCTGGACAGTAAAAGTGTCTGCTAAATTTGTGGACATCTAGTTGGGAAGATTCTGAAGCCATGGTTCCAGAAGAATAAAGCCTAAGGTGCTAATTTTCAAGGTAGATAGAGCAGAGAGGAGAAATGGTTGTGCAGGGTGTTAGGAACAAAGGCCTGGTTAATAGAACACTCTTTATAACTCATCTAAGAAAAAAAGGCACTTATCTCTTCTTATGGGAAATTTGCCTCTCACAATCACATCTACCTATAATAAAGCAGAGCTAAAGAAAAGGAGTTTCCAACAAGGTACTTAAGGCTTGGTAGTCAACACCATATCTGGAAAAATCAAAAATCTGGACAAAAGCCATGAAAAGTAGGTACAACTGGCCAAAAATCGGGATGCTGATTAAAGTACAGTTTTGTACCTACCATAAATGTAGATGTCCGAACAGGATAGCATCTGCAGTCATAACAAATGGGTTGTCCTGTCGTCAGGCAGCCCTTCGGTCGGCCGGATTCCAAAGTCTGGGTCCGGCTTCGGCTGATGTCGCACTTCACCCGACGTCATCTCTGCTGGTCTTCGGGTATAAAGGCATCAGCCGACGGCATTTTCCTCAGTGTTTCTTGCCCCAGATGCCAGTTGCCCTCTAGGAAAGCTAAATTTTGGATAAATGCCACGGTTTCCAAACTAGTAGAAGGCAAACACAAAAAATAAGCATGTATGTACATATATACAAACAAATACACCATAAGAGACTCCCCCCAGCTAGCTATTAAGAGGGTAAATACCCTAGGAGTACCACAGAGGGGAAGGAGGGTGGGTAATCCTGACTGCAGATGCTATCCTGTTCGGACATCTACATTTATGGTAGGTACAAAACTGTACTATGTCCTTCAAGGATGCATCTGCAGTCATAACAAATGGGTAGAATACCATAGCCAAACTAGGGGAGGAGGAAGAAGAATTATGGTGTAGTTAGGATCCCTTGCAATACAGCAGTGGCAAACCCTGCTCAGGATCTAGAGTAAAAAGGTAAATTATAATGCTTGGCAAATGTATGCACGGAGGTCCAAGTAGCCGCCTCAATAATGTCCTTGGTTGCCACTCCTCGTAAGAAAGCTGTGGTAGTGGCTGTAGCCCTTGTAGAATGAGGTCTTATGTTCTGTGGAACTGGTTTTCCATGGTAGGAGTAACAGAATCTTATGCAATTTCCTATCCATTTGGAGATTGTCTGTTTGGAAATTGCTTTTCCTTCCCTTCCTGTTGCATAGGCTACTAAAAGCTGGTCAGTTTTTCTGTTACTTTTGGTTATGTCCAGGTAGTAGCGTAACTGTCTATGTACATCCAAGGTATGCAGCAGCCTTTCCCCTGTTCTGTGGATTGGGAAAGAAGGTAGGTAGGTGGATTGCCTGGTTTAAAGACACTCTGGATACCACCTTAGGCATAAATGTAGGATTAGTTCTCATGGACACTCTATCTTGATGGAAGATTAGGAAGGGTTGTACTGCCATTAAGGCCTGTAGTTCGAGACCCTCCTTGCTGAAGTAATTGCCAGTAGGAAAGCAGTTTTCCATGATAGGTGTTGAAGATCTGCTGTTGCTGCTGGTTCAAATGGAGGGAGTGTCAATTTTTCTAGCACAAAGTTCAAGTCCCATGCTGGTAATGGTGGTTTCCTAGGAGGTTTTACATTCTTGATCCCTCTGAGGAATTGCCTGAGTAGAGGATGCGAAAAGACAGGTGGATCGAAGCTGTATTCTGCGGAAATAGCTGATGCATGTATCTTGATGGAGGAATAGGACAGGCCCGTATGTAGAAGCTCTGCCAAGTACTCCAGGATGTTAGCAATATCTATGTTCGAGACATCTTTTCCTCTTTCAGTACTCCAAATGACAAACCTTCTCCATTTTCCTGCATAGTTCCTTCTTGTTGAAGGTCTGTGGGCTTCAAGGATAATGTCTTTAACCCTTTGGGATAAGTCTGGGTTAGTAGCTGTTATGTGATGTTCCAGGCAGTCAGTTGCAAGGTTTTAGGTTTGGGTGCATGATGTTGTAGTTGTTCTGAGTTAACATCAAAGGCATCAGGGTATTGGCCACATTCTCCCGAGACATGCTCCTCAGCAAAGGATACCAGTGTTGTCTTGGCCAATTCGGAGCTATCAGAATTATCCTTGGACGTTCCTCTTTGATTTTCAGTAGTACCTTGTGCATCAAAGGAAGAGGTGGAAATGCATATGCTGTCAGGCCTTTCCAACTGAAGGATAGAGAGTCCACCTTCCATGCTAGTGGGTGGCATGTCCTTGTGCAGAATTTTTTGATCTGGTGATTGAGTGGGGATGCAAATAGGTCTATTTGTGGCATTCCCCATTTCTTTGTGATGGCCTTGAAGATGTCCGGGTGTAGCATCCATTCGTGAGCATCCGAGGTGGTTCTGCTTAACATGTCTGCTAGGGTGTTTTTTCCCGGCACAAATATTGCCTGTAACTGGATGTTGTAGCTCAGAGCCATATTCCAGAGGTCCAGAATCATTCTGCATAGGGGTATGAATGAGTGCCTCCCTGTTTGTTGATGTACCACATGACTGTGGTGTTGTCTGTCCTTATCATTAAATGGCCTTCTTTGAGGAATGGTTTGAAATTCTGGATTGCTAGTTTTACTGCCAGCATTTCTTTTGGTTTATGTGCAGGTGCAGCTGGTCTGGAGTCCACAATCCTTGTATGCACTTGTCCAACATGTGCCCCAGCCTAGGTCTGAGGCGTCCATTGTGATGGTTTGGTTTGCTTGAAAGTTGTGGAAGGGCAAGCCTGGGTTTGACTGGCATGCTTGAGCCCACCATAGGAACTCTTGTTTCAGGCATGGGATTAGTGGGATTTCGGTTTCTAAGCTGTGCCTGTGTTGAGACCATAAATTCTGTAGGTACCACTGTAGTTTTCTCATATGCAGTCTGGCATGGGGGACCAGGATTATGCATGATGCCATGAAGCCCAAGGCCTGCAGTACCTTTCTTGCTGTTAGTTTGTGCTGCTTTGTTAATGCCAAGAAGTAAAGAGGGAGTTATGCTTGTTTTTCTGCAGTTAGGAATGCCATTTGTATTACTGTGTCCAATTCCGCACCCAAGAATGTTCTTGTCTGGGATGGTATCAGTCTTGACTTTTTTAAATTGACTGTGTATCCCAGGGCTTGTAGTAAGCAAATGACTCTTTGTAAATCTGTTGTCAGCTTGCTTTTGTTGTCTGCTTGTAACAGGCAGTCGTCCAGGTATGGATAAATTTGGATTCCCTGTAGCCTGCAATGAGCGATTACTGATGCCAGGCATTTTGTGAATACTCTGGGCGAAGTAGACAAGCCAAAGGGCAATGCTGAGAATTGATAATGCTCTGATCCTGCAAGAAATCTGAGGTATCTTCTGCAATTTGGTCGTATGGGGACGTGCAGGTATGCCTCCTTGAGATCTAGAGTTACCAGCCAACACTCCTTGCCCAGCATGGGAAGAAGTTGCTGTAGGGTCAGCATTTTGAATTTTGGTACAATGATGTATGTGTTTAAGGCGGACAGGTCGAGAATAGGTCTCCAACTTTTCTCTTTTCTTGGTACTAGGAAGAGTCTGGAGTAGAATCCTTTGCCCTGTTGTGTTATTGGTACTCTTTCCACAGCTCTCATCTTTGTTAATTGAGCTATCTGCTTTAGAGCTTCTGTTTTTTGATTTGGAGGTAGGTTTGGCATTCCTCTTTTTACTGGTAAGGTGTGGAAGTGGAACCTGTAGCCTTGGTCTATGGTTTGCAAAATCCACTTGTCTTTTGTGATATAGTGCCAATTTTTCGAAAATAAGGCTAACTTTCCGCCTAAAGGTGCTGCTATTTGCTCCCTGGTAGGCGGTGTCATAGTCAAGTCACTGTGATTGTCCTGTTGCAGTGGCAGTGGATGTGTCTGTGCCTCTCTGGTTATTGCCTTGCCACTGGCGTCCTCTATAGGCACCTCCTCTGGATTGATTTCTGCCTCTACAGCATCTATTCCTGCCTCTTTGAGATTTTGAGGAGTCTGGAAAGGACCAATTTTTGGCAGGCCAGTTCCTGCTAAACCTTGGGGGCTGAACCTGTAAGAAATCCTTAACTGTTTGTACAGATTTTGCCTTCTCTTCCATTTTCTTCATTACTTGCTGAGCAGGTGTACCAAATAGACTGGCCTTATCCATAGGAGCATCTAACAGCTTTACTTTAACATGATCCAGCAAAACCTGTTCCTTCAACCATGCATGCCTTCTTATCACTGTGCCAGTCATGGCTGATCTAAATGAAGCCTCCAGTGCATCATAGCCACATTTTAAAGAATGGTTACTAACCTGCTGAATGTTATTCACCATTTCTAAAACATATTTCTTATCTACGGAGTCATCAGAGGACAGCTTCTTAGTTAACTGTTCAAGCATAAACTCTTGGTATTGGATCATGTGAAACTGACAGTTTAAAGCTCTAGCTGAGAGAGTAGCAGAGGTGTAAACTTTTTTTCCCCCATCTCTCTAAGGACCTGGATTCCCTTTCAGAAGGGAGAGGGTTTTTTGCTGAGGTCGAAGCTACTGCCTTAGGCCCCTGGGATATAGTCTCAGGATCTGCAAGTGGGGCCTTGTATAGGTGGTGATGAGTGTCTGGCACCCTGTAAAATCTATCTGGTTTGGCAGGGGCTGGAGGTAAAGTATCAGGAGCAGTGCAAACATCATTAAATGCATCATCCACAACAGGCAGAACTGGAGGTATAGCTAAGGGCCTATGTTGTGGTAAGTGCAGAAAGGTCCTAAGCCTTTTTCTTGAATCTGAGAAATCTTGTCCCTGCCATTGGAATTGTTCTCTCATGGCATGTAAGGTTTCCCAAAGGAAAATTCCTCTGGTGGAGAGGCAGATGGAATAGATTCTTCAGCATCGGAATCTTCATAAGTAGAAAAGGAGCCTCTGGCTGATCTGTAATGTCTGAGTCATCCGAAGAATCATCAGAGGACACTGGCTCGGGGCTCTGCTCTAGGTCTCTTTTCTGGAGGCTGAGAGGCCCTGTCTGGGTGAGATTGGGATCCCTAATTAAGGAGATTAAATCCTCTGCCAGAGTAAGCATTTGTGAACTAGAAGTGGGCCTATGTGAGGGGGTCTTAACAGGCACTGATTTAACAGTTTTGGCTGCTTTAGCCCTGGCAAAGGCCTTTATAGACATGGCTGCAGGAGGCCTAGCAGCACCACGTGCTGGGGTAGAGACATCCAAAGGGATGGTGTCTGATAATTCACTAGGAACCACAGTAGTAGGCAAAACTTCAGAGGCCGATTCAACTAAGGTAGCAGGAGCCTCAGTAGTAGTCATGGATTCGGCTGAAGATTGACCCTTTTTCTCGGTTTCGGCCGAAACCGAGACACTCGCGGCTTGCTTCCGCGGACCGCGAGTGTCGGTCTTTTTCTTTGCGTTTTTTAACAATTTGGGTAGTCGGAGGATCCGACGGCATAATGTATGCAAAATCTGAGCCGAAAAACTGTTCAGCAAACTCCGACCGGCGCCTAAGCGTTCGTCTGTTGAAGGAAGCACAGGCTAAACAGGCTGCTACGTCGTGGTCTGGGCCTAAACAAGGTAGGCAGTAAGAGTGGAAATCTTTATGAGGTATTTGTTTCCCACAGGTTAAACAGTTATTTACTTTTTCTGACATTGGCTGAGGCAAGAAAGAGTCCCCAACGGGGTACTTAGCTTTTTAGAAGTCTTCGAAGTAGTATTCGGTAGTAGTAATCTCTGGATCTGACCGACCGGCACTTGCGAACAGCTTCTGCTTCGCCACGCCGCAAGAAAGACTGAGGAAAATGGCGCCGGCTGATGCCTTTATACCCGAAGACCAGCAGAGATGACGTCGGGTGAAGTGCGACATCAGCCGAAGCCGGACCCAGACTTTGGAATCCGGCCGACCGAAGGGCTGCCTGACGACAGGACAACCCATTTGTTATGACTGCAGATGCATCCTTGAAGGACATCATAATATTTGCATATGTTACCATTTAACCCCACCCACTCGGTGGAATTCTGGGATATCAACATGAAGACTGAAATCACTAAATGATGCCAGACATTTGAATTTCAGACTTCACATCCCTCAGAAAACGCACAAAAATTTACATTTCTTGTATCTACAATATAAAATTCTACCAGCCAAAGTAACACCACTTCTTTGACTGCAAAATACTACAGCAATAACCCACGAGGGCCTCGTGACCAAAGCCAACCATGGGTAAAATTCAGCATTACCCACACCCAGCCGTGGGCTACTGCCATTATGCAATGGTGTTAGTTTTGTGTTCTGTTATGTTTGTGTTATTTAAGTTTTTGTTTGCTTTACTTTGTATTCTTCCACTTTTTGTGAGATAAAATAGTCCACACTTTTACTTTGTGTTTATTATTTGTCTTTTAATTTATATAACTTGGTTCTGGGTATTTATTTTATATGTAAAATAGAGTTTACAGTAGTAGAACAGTTGCAGTGTGGATCACGATTCAGGGTTTACACTGCTTTTGAATAATAAAGTAGGTTAGGAAGTTAGGTAGATAATGGCTGTTTACTGTATGTGTGTTAGACATTTGACACAGTAAAACAATAAAGTACAGTTTCCAGTTGTAGAATGGTTTTGTATGTTTTACTATAATAATATAATAAAATACTTTTTTCCCTGCATCTTGCTCAGATGCAATACACAAAACAACAATGGCTGTTCATATACTTCAGGTTTGAGTTACAGTACCGAACCAGGTTCCTAAATTAATGAACTGTCATTTGCAATGCTGCAGGAAAAAGTACAGTTGTGTACACTTAGCATAAATGTAGATGTCCGAGTGTATTCACTGTTGCAGTCATTACAATTGGGTTATCCTGCTGGCAGGTTACCCTCAGTCGGCCTGAATTCCAAAGTCTAGGTCCGGCGTTGGTTGCTGTCGCCTCTTCCCTGACGTCAGTGTGCCAGGGGTATAAAAGAAGCAGCCAAAGCCATTTTCTTCAGTTTTTCTTGTCCCAGATGTCAGGTTCCCTCAAAAGGGTAGGCTATAAAAATATGTCAATAAAACATGACTGCACCAAAGGACATATTTTGCCTTCATCTGCAAGCAAATACACGACATAGGAGGTTGTATATAATAGAGAAGTACAGATAAGTTCCATCAAGGAAATGGGGGATGGTGGGTGGGTAACCTGGACTGAAACGGTGAATACACTTGAACATCTACATTTATGGTAAGTGTACACAACTGTACTATGTTCTTCGTGTTTCACTGTTGCAGTCATTACAATTGGGTTGAATCCCAAAGCTAAGGTCGGGAGGCTGGAGCTAAACAGCATTAGGAGAGGCTATTAGGCCCTGCAGAACTGCAGTGGCAAAGCCTGCCCTGGATTTAGAGTAGAGTGGTAAGTGATAGGGCTTTGTGAAGGTGTGCACTGAACTCCAAGTATCAGCCTCTAAAATGTCTTTGGTTGGTACTCCCCTGAGGAAAGCTGCTGAAGTGGCTGCTGCTCTGGTTGAATGTGGCCTAATGCCCTTAGGTACTGGCTTGCCTTGTTGTGAATAGCAGAAATGAATGCAGTGGCCTATCCACTTTGAAATAGTCTGCTTTGAGATATCCTTTCCTTGTGATCCTGCAGCATATGCCACTACTAGTTGCTCTGTCTTTCTGAAAGCTTTGGTTCTGTTCAAATAGAAATGTAGCTGTCTGTGTATGTCCAAAGAATGCAGAATTCTCTCCCCCTTATTCTGTGGATTTGGATAAAAGGTAGGCAGATGAATAGTTTGGTTAGGGGCCACACTGGACACTACCTTAGGCATAAATGTCGGGTTTGTCCTCAGAGAAACCCTGTCCGGATAAAAAATGATAAAAGGTTCCACAGCCATGAGTGCTTGTAGCTCTGAGACTCATCTTGCAGAAGTTATTGCTAGGAGCAGAGCTGTTTTCCAAGATAAAAACTTTATATCGGCTGTAGCGGCTGGCTCAAAAGGAGACAGGGTGAGTTTTTCAAGACATAATTGAGGTCCCATGCAGGTACTGGTGATCTCCTTGGAGGCCTTAAATTTTTGGCCCCTCTGAGGTACTGCCTTAATAAAGGATGAGAAAAGATTGGTGGCTCTGTATTATAATGAGCCGAAATGGCAGAGGCATGAATTTTTATAGATGAAAAGGATAGGCCTTTGTCCAGCATCTCAGTCAAGTACTGCAAAATCTGAGGAATATTTGGTACAGCTGTGTCAATTCCTTGTGCCTGGTTCCAAGCACAGAATCTCTTCCATTTTCCAGCATAGGATTTTCTAGTACTAAGCTTCCTGGCCTCCAAAATGATATCCCATCACTGCTTTAGTGAGAGGTGTGTTTTGTATGACTACATTATTCGCCATGCTGCCAGATTTAAGGTCTTGAGTTGGCTGTGCAGGATCTGATTGTTCTGCTGGGACAGTAGATGAGGCACTTGAGGTAAGGTCCAGGCTGGGCATTGAGACAAGTTCCTTAGGAGTGGATACCAGTACTGGCGTGGCCAGTCTGGGGCAATCAGTATCTTTTTGGCTTCTCCTGTCTGACCTTTAGGAGTACCTTGGGGAGGAGAGGCAAAGGAGGAAAGGCATATACTGTTAAGTTTCTCCAGCTGAAAGATAGAGCATCCACTTTCCATGCTTGTCTGTGATAAGTCCTTGTGCAGAATCTCTTTAGTTGGCAGTTGTGAGGTGAGGCAAATAGATCTATGTCCGGCATTCCCATTTCCTTGTTACCATGCTGAAGACTTGTGGATCCAATTTCCACTCGTGGGGATCCATGAGGTTTCTGCTTAGTTCATCTGCCAGAGTATTTATCTTTCCTGGCAGGAATTGTGCCTGCAGATGTACTTGGTAAGTCAATGCTGTGTCCCACAAAGTCATGGCTAGTCTGCAAAGGGGGTAAGAATGAGTGCCTCCCTGCTTGTTTATATATATCACATGACTGTGGCATTGTCTGTCTTTATCAGTAGTTGCCCCAGATGAAGTAGGTCCTTGAAGGCTGTCAGGGAAGTTTGAACAGCTAGCATCTCTTTTTGATTGATATGTAGATGCATTTGGTTTGCGGACCATGTGCCTTGAATACATCTTCCTGCCATGTGGGCTCCCCAGGCATAATCTGATGCATCCGTTGTTAATGTCTGTGTGGCTGGGGGTAGAGTGAATGGCGGTCCCTTGTTGTGGTGACAGGCCTTCGCCCACCATCGAAACTCCTGTTGCAGGCAGGGAATGAGAGTAACTATTGCTTCCAGGCTGTGGCAATGTTGAGTCCAAACACTTTTTAGGTACCATTGAAGTTTCCTCATATGCAGTCTTGCATATGGAATTAGTAGAATACAGGATGCCATGAAGCCCAAAGCCTGCAGAATTTTTCTTGCAGATAACTGGGCCTTTGTTGCCAACAGTTTGAAATAGGTAGTCAATTGCCTTTGTTTGTCTCGCGTGAGATAAGCCATCTGGGCAGTTGTATTTAAGCTTGCACCCAGGAATATTATCTCGAGAGGGTACTAGTTTTGATTTCTGTTAGTTGACTGTGTACCCTAGGCATGGTAGTAATCTCTTTAAAAACGCCAGATGCTGTGGTAGAATGTTCTTGTTCTTTGCTTGAATGAGGCAGTCGTCCAAGTAAGGATATATTTGTATTCCTCTTTGTCTGCAGTATGCAATTACTGGTGCCAGGCACTTTGTGAAGACCCTGCGCGCAGTAGATAAGCCAAAGTGCAGTGCAGAGAATTGGTAGTGCATTGAGCCAGCTTTGAATCTGAGGTATCTTCTGCATGTTTGTCTGATTGGGACATGCAAGTATGCCTCTCAAATCTAAAGTCACAAGCCAAGCCTTCTTGCCCAACATGGGCAGAAGCTGCTGTAGAGTCGACATTTTGAATTTTGGAATATCCAGATATGCATTTAGAATAGATAGGTCCAGTATTGGTCTCCAGGCTTTGTCCTTTCTGGGTACCAAGAACTGTCTGGAATAGAATCCTTGTCCCTGCTCTTGGTCTGGTACTTGTTGAATGGCCCTCATGTCCATGAGGGATGAGACTAGTTTTTGTGCCTCTGTCCACTGATGTTTTGGCAGGTCTGGCCAACCGTTTGCCCTTGGCAGGGTGGGGAAGTGAAACTTGTAGCCTTGTGACACTATGTTTAAGACCCATTTGTTCTGGGTTATTATGTGCCAATTTTGAAAAAAAAGTGCTAGTTTTCCCCCTAAAGGTGCTGCTAGAAGAGAAGTGCTTGGCACAGGCAGGGGGAAGTCATTGTGACTGTTTCCTGTATGGCTGTGATTTGTCTTCTCCAGTTTTGGAGGTAGGAGCACCCCATTGTTTAGACCTGTACGAACCTTGGGGCTGGGATCTGCCTCTAGGGCGTCTGTATCTGCCCCTATGTGGCCTGTCTGACTCTGGAAAGGACCAATTCTTTGTAGGCCAGTTTCTACTAAATCTGGGAGGCTGTACCTGCAAGAAATCCTTGACTGTTTGCATAGATTTAGCTTTGTCCTCCATTTTCTTCAACACCTCTTCTGCTTTAACACCAAACAAAGTATCATGCTGTAATGGAGCATCTAATAGTTTTCCTTTAACATGATCAGGCAGATTCTGTTCTTTTAACCAAGCATGCCTCCTAATGACAGAACATGTAACAGCCGCCCTGCAGGAGGCCTCCAGAGAATCAAAACCACATTGCAAAGTATGCTTTCCCACTTGTTCAGCTGCATGCAATAAATCCTGCATTTCTTTGTTTTCTGCACATTCTGAATTTGTTAACATTTTCTGTTTAAGCAGTGACATAAGATATTGCTGATATTTAAACATATGAAATTGGCAATTTAAAGCTCTTACAGCCAAGGCAGCAGAAGTATAAATCTTTTTACCCCATCTGTCCAGGTGCCTAGAATCCCTATCAGAAGGGATAGGGTTTTTTGCAGTGGAAGCCTTGACCCCTTTGGGACCCTGAGAAATGGTTTCTGGGTCAGCAGCAGGGTTTTTATAAAGACATTTATGTGAGTCAGGAACCCTGTAGTATCTGTCTGGCTTAACAGGGGCTGGTGGTAGAGAGTCTGGAGATAGACTGGACTTTGAAAATACATCATCTACAATGTCTAAAACAGGTAGAATAGCAAGGGGCCTGTGCTGAGGCAATAAAAGTAAGTCTCTGAGCCTTTTCTTGGATTCTGAGTAATCTTGGCTCTCCCAGTGGAAATGCTCCCTCATAGTATGCAGTGTCTCCCCAAAAGAATAATCCTCAGGAGGAGAGGCTGAAGGGATAGATTCTTCAGCATCAGAATCCTCATAGGGAGGAGCACAATATTCCTGTTCAGAGGAGGAATCAGAGGAAATGGAAACCTAGTCTGAAGATTCGTATTCTATCACTTGCCTAGGCCTCTTATCAGGAGGGGGATGGGAACCCCTGATCAAAGTAATTAGGTCTTTGGCCATTTCAAGCATCTGTTTTTTAGGCATGGTGGCCTGTCCAGGAGAATGCTGTACTTGTTTCTTTGTCTTTAGAGCTGCTTTAGTCTTTGCCTTTGAAGCTGAAGTAGGTTTCACATACAACTGTGTAGGCCTGAAAACACCCTCAGAAACCTATGCCTGCTCAGCGGCTCCGGACCCATCTGAGGGAACAGTTTCCGAGAGTCTAAAAACCTTGAGTTTCCAGTGGCCTAGTCGGCTCCACGTGGGAGTCGAAGTGGCCTGTGGCTCTGAGGTAGTGGGAGCCAGGGGCTGCGAAAGCGCCTCACTGAGAACCGGCGACTGGCCTAGTGGAAGCCTCGTCGGCTTTGGATCTCGAATGCCTGTCCTTTTCTTTTTCTTTGCGCTTTTTATAAACTCCAGTAGTCGGCTGTTCCGAAGGCATTATATAATTAAATCTTCTGCCAAAGTAATGGAATGCAAAATCGTACCGACGCTTAATAGTGCGTTGGTTAAATCTAGCACAAAACCGACAACTAGCAACGTTGTGGTCAGGATCTAGGCAGAGAATACAGTAAGAATGAAAATCCTTATGAGGTATTTGCTTCCCACAAGAAATACAATTATTAACTTTTTCTGACATCGGTCTGGAGCAAGAAAAAAGTTTCCCCAATGGGGTACTTAGCTTTAATGAAGACTTCAGATCTGAAATTCGAATTTGAAAATCTCAGGAGTCAGCCGACCAGCACTTGCGAACTGCTTTTGCTTCGGGCACCGTGTGGCAAGAAAGACTGAAGAAAATGGGGTCGGCTGCATCTTTTATACCCCTGGCGCACTGACATCAGGGAAGAGGTGACAGCAACCGACGCCGGACCTAGACTTTGGAATTCAGGCCGACTGAGGGTAGCCTGCCAGCAGGATAACCCAAATGTAATGACTGCAACAGTGAAACACGAAGAACATCAGTACTGTTTTTCAAGTATACTAGTAGCGACATGGAAAATGTTTTGAGTTTTATAGGAATGGGATAAACTTTTTCTGTGACTAAGAAAAAAAATGTTAACAATCTCGAGAAGTAAATGTTCACATCTACGCAAATAACTAGGGAAGGATGTCACTCATCTATATCAAATACACCATTCTAACTCGCTGAAGGTTTTTGGAAAAAACATTTAAAAGTTAGTGTTCTTAAGTGTTAAATTAAGAGCTCACGGTAGAAATAATAAGTGCCAACACAAAACAAGGCATTAATCTTCATTAAGCACAAATGTCGGACCAGTAACTTGAATGAACAAGTGTGTCCGAACAAACAAAAGGGATCGTCATACCGCCTCCAATGGTTGCAGTCACACTATAATGCTTCTGGCCGAAAGAAATGAGAATTCTTTCAACACATACTAACAGACTCGAAACTCCATGTAAAAACACCATGGAAAAAAAAGAAGCCCGCATGTTCGCGATGAGCGTGAACATATTTGTTGTTACCAATGTTGTTGTGTCTTTCGGCTTTTCCCGGTTAGGGGTCGCCACAGCGGAACTCCGGTCCGCTAATGATTGGCAGTAGATTTTACGCGAAGTTGCCATCTCTGACGCACAACCTTCAACGAAGGTACGCCCATTCACGCATGTCTCCACACAGAAGACTCTCTAACTGAGAATCGAACAGGACAGCATCTTACTGTGAGGTGACAACGCTACCGCAGCACCACCACCGCAGTATATTTCTTGTTACCAATACACACCTCAAATTAAAAAGCAAAGTAAAGAACCAATTTAAAGTTTTATATCTACTCCATACAACCAAATCTCACAGTCTTTCCACTAATGAAGATGTGCCTTCAGAGGTCAATCAAGACCGCTTGCTCTATGGCCCTACACAGATCAAACCAAATGTAGAATATAGGACCAATCACTATTCAGTCTGGGAGCAGTATTAACTAAATGTTGTTTATTGTTTTCACTTTGAGTCTTTAGTTTAGTTGAAGTCACTGCTGCATGACTCCTTAGCGGACGGACTTCTTACTTAGGTTTGTGCACACTAATTGGATTAGCCAATCAGCGGGCACGTTTCTCGTCTTTGCCAAGCTGGCATTGTATAATTTTAAATAACTCAGGTCAAGTAACTATGTCTCTCATATCCACAGGAAATGGAAAAGTTGTGCAAGAAAGACGGCAACCTCCTTTCAAATGCCCTGCTTTAAACCAGTTCCATATTCAGTGCAGCCCAGAGCTCACTATGTAAAACAATCTAATGAATATGATGAATGCCAGTCATTCACACATCTTAACAACCACAGTGCTTAACAGCTGAGAAACACTGGTATGCAGGCTAGCTTTTACCCTTGAATTCTTGAAATAAATTAAAGATCTTTAATGGTTGAGGATTCATTTGCATGGCATGCATACTTGATTGTAATGAAGTTATCAGAAAGAAGAGCTGCACTTCCGAAAAGTTAGCTGACATTTACTACATACCTAAAATATCAAACTCTACAAGCCAAAGTACTACCACTTTTTTCACTGAAAAGTACAAAATACTTTTAATAACTCACATCAGCATGTCTCTCATAGCCACAGGAAATGAAAAAGTAGTGCAAGAAAAACAACAACCTCCTTTCAAATTTCCCGCTTAAACCCGACCAGTTCAAATAAATCCTTTACAGAAAAGTTTTCTAATCATATTAAGCCCGAGATAAAAAGAGCTTGATCATATTCAGGTAAACACTAAATGCTCACTAGGATTCTCCAGCAAAATCCTGCTGCTGTTGATGTCATCTCTTTTTTTTTTTTTTTTTTTTATAGAAGTTTCTTGAGCCTGCGCAATGATGTTAACACGACTGTTACAATGATATAACCAATTCATCCATCCTCAACCCCTTGTCCTAATTTTGCACATGGGGTTAGGGTGGCACTTCAACAGTGGCAATCATCTAGAGCCAGGGTTTACACCACTGGGTGGCTAATGGTAATTCATCCAAAACACACACACATTCACACCTAGGGCCAATTTAAAGTGTTCAAGGAATACAATAGAGAACAAAAGTACAGTTTTGTGCCTACCATAAATGTAGATGTTTGAGTATAGACACTGCTGCAGTCTTTACACTTGGGTTATCCTGCCATGCGGCGGTCCCGCAGTCAGCCTGAGCTCCAAAGTCTTGGTCCGGCGTCGGTTGCTGTCGCCTCTTCCCTGATGTCAGTGCGACAGGGGTATACAAGATGCAGCCGACGCCATTTTCTTCAGTTTTTCTTGCCACAGATGTCAGGTGCCCCCAAAAAGGTAGGCAATGCAAATTGCTAATAAAACATGCATATGAAAAACAGTAAAACACTTTCAGTATCCAGCAAATAACCTCCATAGGCATTGAAGGGTAGAATACTTAGGTATGTACCAGCAAGTAAGAGGGGAAGGAGGGAGGGTAACCTGGACAGCAACAGTGTCTACACTTGAACATCTACATTTATGGTAGGTACAAAACTATACTATGTTCATAGTGTGACACTGCTGCAGTCATTACACTTGGGTGGAATCCCAAAGCTGAGGTAGGGTGGATGGATCTATAGGGCATTAGGGGAGGCTATAAGGCCCTGCAGCACAGCAGTGGTAAAGACTGCTCTGGATTTGGAATATAAAGGCAAATGGTAATGTTTGGTAAAGGTATGTACAGAACTCCATGTTGCTGCTTCTAAAATATCCTTGGTAGGCACTCCCCTGAGGTAGGCAGTTGAAGTGGCTGTTGCCCTGGTGGAGTGAGATCTAATGCTGCTAGGGACAGGTTTCCCATGGTGTGCATAGCAAAAATGCATACAGTGAACTATCCACTTAGAAATAGTCTGCTTTGAAATGGCTTTTCCCTGTGCTCCTGCAGCGTATGCTACCAATAACTGCTCAGATTTTCTGAAAGCTTTGGTTTTGTCCAAGTAGAAGCGTAATTGTCTGTGAATGTCCAAGCAATGTAGGAGTCTCTCCCCTTTGTTCTGTGGTTTTTGGATAAAAAGTTGGCAAGTGAATAGTTTGGTTTAGAGCCACACTTGATACTTCCTTTGGCATAAACGTAGGGTTAGTTCTTAAGGATACTTTGTCCTGGTGAAAGTTGAGGAAAGGTTCCACTGCCATTAGAGCCTGTAATTCTGAAACTCTTCTTGCTGATGTAATTGCCAGTAGCAGAGCAGTCTTCCAAGAGAGGTATTTTATTTCTTCTGTGTTAGCTGGCTCAAAAGGAGGCAAAGTTAATTTTTCCAAAACAAAGTTGAGGTCCCAAGTTGATATAGGTGCTCTATGGGGTGGTCTCACGTTTTTTGCCCCTCTAAGGTACTGTTTGAGCAAAGGATGTGAAAAAATTGGTGGATCCGTGTTATAATGAGCAGAAATGGCTGAGGCATGAATCTTGATGGATGAGAAGGAGAGGCCCTTGTCCAGCATCTCAGTTAAGTACTGATGTATCTGAGGAATGTTTGGGACAAGAGGGTCAAGACTGTGTGCTTGGTTCCAGGCACAGAATCTCTTCCATTTATCTGAGTAGGCTTTCCTGGTGCTAGGCCTCCTGGCCTCCAGAATGACATCCATAACAGCTTTGGAGAGAGGCAATGCTTGCTTGGTTAAGGAATTTTCCATGCAGCTAGTTGTGTTAAAAGCTGTGGAATTTGAGGCAAAATCCAGGGTGGTTCTTGTGTTAAGTTCTTTAGGATTGGGGTACCAGTGCTGGCGTGGCCAGTCTGGTGCAATCAGGATCATCTTTGGATCTTCCTACCTGGCTTTTATGAGTACCTTTGGAAGGAGAGGTAAAGGAGGGAAAGCGTATACTTGCAGGTTTTTCCAGCTGAATGAGAGGGCATCCACTTTCTATGCTTGTGGATGGTAGCTCCTTGTGCAGAATTTCTGTAGTTGGCAGTTCATTGGGGATGCAAACAGATCTATGTCTGGTTTCCCTCATTTTTGTGCTATCATTCTGAAAATTTGTGGACTCAATTGCCATCCGTGAGGATCCATGATGTTTCTGCTTAGGTCGTCTGCCAGTATGTTTTTCTCTCCTGGCAGGAATTGTGCCTGCAGATGAACTTGGTAGTTTAAAGCTGTGTTCCACAAGGTCATGGCTTGTCTGCAGAGAGGATAAGAGTGTGTTTCCCCTTGCTTGTTTATGTACCACATAACTGTGGTGTTGTCTGTCTGCAGTAGTAGTTGTCCTAGATGTAGCAGTTCCTTGAAAGCTATAATTGCATTTTGTACAGCTAGCATCTCTTTTTGATTGATGTGGAGATGTCTTTGTTCTGTGGGCTACTCATCCTGAATACATTTTCCTGCCATGTGTGCTCCCCAGGCATAATCCGATGCATCTGTTGTCAGTGTTTGCCTGGCTGTGGGTTGAGTAAAAGGCTGTCCCTTGTTGAGGTGACAAGCTTGGACTCACCACTGAAACTCATGTTGAAGGCAAGGAATTAGTGGTAAAACTGTTTCCAGATCCTGACAGTGTTGAGACCATAAGCTCTTTAGGTACCATTGTAGTTTCCTCATATGCAGTCTGGCATATGGAATTAGTAGTATGCAAGATGCCATGTAGCCCAAGGCCTGCAGAATTTTTCTTGCAGGGAGTTGGTAATTTGTTGCCATTAAATGAAAATACTGAGTCAGTTGTCCTTGCTTGTCTGGCGTGAGATAAGCCATCTGGGCCATTGTGTTTAAGCTGGCACCCAGGAATATTATCTGTTGTGAGGGCACTAGTTTTGATTTCTTTTCGTTTATTGTGTACCCCAGGCAACTTAATAACTTTTTTACGTACGCCAGATGCTTTAGAAGAATGTCCTTGCTCTCTGCTTGGATTAGGCAGTCGTCCAGGTATGGGTAAATTTTAATTCCTTTTTGCCTGCAAAATGCAATTACTGGTGCCAGGCACTTTGTGAAGACTCTGGGTGCAGTAGATAAGCCAAAGGGCAGTGCAGAGAATTGGTAGTGCATTGAACCTGCTAGAAATGGGAGGTAACTTCTGCAGTTTTGTCTGATAGGGACATGCAGGTATGCCTCTTTGAGGTCCAAAGTCACAAGCTAAGCTTTCTTGCCCAGCATGGGAAGAAGCTGCTGTAGTGTCAACATTTTGAATTTCGGAACATCCAGGTAAGTGTTCAGAGAAGAAAGGTCCAGAATGGGTCTCCAGGCTTTGTCTTTTCTGGGGACCAGAAAAAGTCTCGAGTAAAATCCTTGGCCTTGCTCTTGTGGTGGTACCTTTTGAACAGCTCTCATATTGATGAGTACTGTAATTTGTTTTTGAGCCTCTGCCCATTGATTTGGTGGCAGGTTTGGCATTTCTTTTAACCTTGGAAGAGTGTGGAAGTGAAACTTGTAACCTTGAGATATGATGTTGAGAACCCACTTGTCTTTGGTGATGCAATGCCAATTGTGGTAGAAAAGAGCCAGTTTTCCTCCTAAAGGAGCTGCCAAGAGGGAGTTGTTTGGCAGCCATAGTGGGACACTATGGAACACTTGTTCAGCTGCATGCAATAAATCCTGCATTTCTTTCAAATTAGGAGGATCTGTATCTGGAAGCATCTTCTGTTTCAACTGAGACATTAAAAATTGCTGATATTTTAGCATATGAAACTGGCAATTCAAGGCTCTCATGGCTAAAGTTGCGGATGTATAAACTTTCTTACCCCATGTGTCTAATGCTCTGGAATCTCTGTCAGAGGGGGACTGGGTTTTTAGCCGATGAAGCCTTAATCTCTTTGGGTCCCTGGGAAATAGTTTCAGGGTCAGCAACAGGGCTTTTGTATAGAAATTTGTGAGAGTCAGGGACTCTGTAATATCTATCCGGCTTAATAGGGGCTGGTGGTAAGGAGTCAGGGTTTAAGCTGGATTCAGTATATACATCATCCACAATACCTAACACAGGCGGAATGGCAAGAGGTCTGTGTTGAGCCAATAAGAGGAAATCCCCAAGCCTTTTTTTGGATTCTGAATAATCCTGGCCTTCCCAGTGGAAATGCTCCCTCATGGAATGAAGGCTCTCTCCAAATGAGTAGTCCTCAGGGGGAAAGGCTGAAGGAATTGATTCCTCAGCATCAGAATCCTCATAAGGGAGTAAGGAATACCATAGGTCTGATGAGAGGAAATGGACACCTGGTCTGAAGATTCATAATCTGCATCTAGTCTGGGCCTTTTATCTGGAGGGGGTTGGGACCCTCTGATCAGGGTGATAAGGTCTACGGCCATTTTTAGCATTTGTTTCTTAGGCATGGAAACCTGCCCTGGAGATTGCTGTGTCTGTTTCTTTGCCTTTAAGGGAGGCTTAGATTTAACAGAGGGTTTAATGGTTAATTGGGTAGGTCTGAAAACACCCTCTGTAGCTGTGGATTGTTCAGCTACTTCAGTTCCCTCTGAAGGATTAAGTTTGGTTATCTGAATAACTAGAGCGTCCGAGGGCCCGGCCAGCTCCACGTGGGAGTCTGAGGTGGTCTGTGGTTCTGTTGAAGCAGTCGTCAGGGGCTGCGTAGGCGCCTCGCTGAAAACTGGAGAGCCGGCGACTGGCCTAGAAGAGGCCTCGCCGTCGATCTTGGGCCTCAGATGCCTGTCCTTGTCCTTTTTATGGATTCCGGTCGTCGGAAGATCGGACGGCATAATATAATTAAATTTTTTGCCAAAATAAAGTCGGGCAAAATCAAACCGACGTTTAATAGTGTGCTTGTTAAACCTAGCAGAAAACCAACAACCAGTGACATCGTGGTCTGGGCCTAGGCATGGGATACAGTAGGAGTGGAAATCCTTATAAGGTATTTGCTTCCCACAAGAAATACAATTATTAACTTTTACTGACATCGGTTTGAGGCAAGAAAAAGTTTCCCCAACGGGGTACTTAACTTTTTAGAAGACTTCGGTTCTGGATTCGGAATGAAAATCTCAGGAGTCGGCCGACCGGCACTGGCGAACTGCTTCTGCTTCACCAGCGGCAAGAAAGACTGAAGAAAATGGCGTCGGCTGCATCTTATATACCCCTGTCGCACTGACGCCGGACCAAGACTTTGGAACTCAGGCCGACTGCAGGACCGCCTGATGGCAGGATAACCCAAGTGTCATGACTACAGCAGTGTCACACGATGAACATCCATGTTTTACTTGTTTCCAATTTACTACTTTTTATAAATGAAATTATATAAATATAGCTGTACTTTTCTTCAAACCGCATTATTTATTAAATATACTAAAAAAACTGCAATAAACCAATAAGGAAAGTGATTGGCTTTTTACCTTTTTCTTTTAAGCCGTATTCAGATATGCTACTGGGGTTGCACTGCAAAGCAATTCAAGAGACAAAGGGCAGGATTCACGATGACTTGCACGAAGTCTAAGAGTCGTGTAAGACTCCATGCAGCCATAGCGATCCAGGAACAGCCCAAAATACCGTGTAAGAGACCAGCTAAAACGTCTCTTACACGGACAGGGCATGGATATGCTAATTACCTCACTTGCAGCCGAAAGGCATGCAAATGAGGTAGATTAGCGATCCACGAAGCTGAAACCAGCCCGTGTAAGAGTCGTGTTAGGTGCAGAAATGTACTCAGTTGACAACTGAGCACGCTTCGCAATAACACAATGGAGCCATGTCAGCTCCAAATAAAGTGTGCATATGTGTCAGGCAGCATGCCAATGGCCAAATATGTGGCCATTGGCACGGTAACTCGATGCAAACATGAAAATTTATTTTTTCCGGCGATCAGCGATGCTTAAACGCAGCGCAGCCCCGCGCAAACGGGCTGCGTTATATAAAACATAAAAATAAAAGTTTCAAACCCACAAATGTGGGTTTTATGCAATGCATGGATTTACAATGCAGGGACTAGCAGACTGAAAACAACATGGCCACCGTTTAGTGGTTGCTAAGGGGGGAAGCTGAGTGTAAGACACGTAACCAAGCATTAGTAGGCAATCCTATGTAAATGAGTGGTAGGATAGTGAATCTCACTGTCACATAGCAAATGAGCACATTCCGTGTAGTGTAAGAGTTAGATAAGGGGGAGTAACAGAGTAGGAGATAGGTGACTTCACAGGGGGGAATGTCAGAAAGAAATCAACCTCATTGGAGCAAAGTGGTATGTGAAAGAGGTCAGTCACACAGCATAGAAAGAGGAGTGTCAACAGATAAGCATGGGAAAGTCAAGAAATGGAAGGTGTACACTGTGGCTAACACCAAAGTTTCTTGCTGCACGTGTGCACGCTGGGAGGCGCGAGTAAGACAGAGTGCGCGCGTATAAGCGTGAGTGAGTGCGTGTAAGGCAGAGTAAGCATGTAGCAGCCTGTTTAAAGATCTGTAAACCTGTTTGCGCTGGTGTGTGTGCGTTTTAACCGGAATAAGCAGATTCTAGTCCATGTAAGTATGTGTGCGGGCGTGGTAGCCACTGTGAGCGTGTTTTCGCTGGTATGCGCGCTGCTCCCCCCTGAGGAAACACAGAGGAAAAAGGAAGCAGAATAAATAGTAGTAAGCTAGCAGGGAATACTGGTAGAGCTAGCAGGTGAAAACAATTAGAAGCAGGCAATTACACAGGCAGAATACTAGCCCAGCCCAGCACTTAAAACACTGCAAACAGCATTGCAGTATGTTTCTCTCAAGAGACGCTGCAAGAGAGGAGTAAGCTATTAGAAGTGAAAACTGAAAAAGCTGCACTCACACCAAACATGCCAGGGGCTGCCATAGCTGTTATAAGGAGACATAGGAGGCTTGCTGAGGGTGGTGACAATGCAAATGCTGCCAGACAACCCACAATGAGGAGACGGAAAAGAGTGTACAGGCCCAGGGTCACCTACCAGGGGTTACATGAGCTGGAGATAGTGGAGCGCTATAGAGTGGACAGAGACCTCCTGCAGCAAACTGTTCAGCTGTGCAGGCCACGCCTCACACACAGAACCAACACAGGGGAACCCATCCCAGTGGAAACCAAGGTATGTGTTGGCCTAAGAATACTAGCAACAGGTACCTTCCAGAGACCAACTGGTGATATGATGGGGATCTCACAGGCATCAGCATCCAGGGTACTGCACCAGTTCCTGGACGCCATGTCGGCATATGTCGGAGATCATGTATATTTCCCCAATTCCCATGAGGCATTGGCCAGCAATATGCGACTCTTCCAGCAAATAGCGGAATACCCTGAGGTAGTGGGTGCAATAGACTGCATGCATATACGCATCAAGGCACCAGCTGGTGAGCGGGGTAGGGCCTACATTAACCACAAGGGCTTCCCCTCCATCAACTGCCAGGTCGTGTGTGATGCCCAGGGCATAATACCGAATGTGTGTGCTGGCTGCCCTGGAAGCTACCATGATTCCCATATCTGGCATCTGACGCAGCTGTACCAGACATCTGCCAATGGGGACATCCCACATGGTCACTTAGTGGGGGATGCTGGATATGCACTGGAGCCGTGGCTGATGACACCCATCAGAAACGCACACACACCTGAACAAGAACGCCATAATGAGGCACACGAACAAACATGAAATGTAATAGAGCGTGTGTTTGGGCTGCTCAAGTCAGGGTTCCGGTGCCTGGGCACATCTGGTGGAGCCTTGCAGTACTCACCAACTACATGTACCCAAATTGTCATGGTATGTGCTATGCTACATAATATGATTCTGCGAAAACAGCTGCAGCAGGACCAGCATAGGGGCAGGACAAACAGCCCCCCACCATTGCCAAGGCCATCACAGGCAGAGCATGACTCAGAGGAGGAACAACCTGAGCCTGCCCCAGTAGGCAGAAGGAGGCATGCCCAGTATGCCCTGGCCTTGGCAAAGAGGCAACGCATAGCACATACACTGGCTCAGTAGGAACCCTGGGAATGATACCTCTCTCTGACTCACTCATATAGTAAAAGTGACGCCTAACATGACACAACCTGCTTTCAAATATGTACAGGGAGTGTAGTATGTGCATCCGACATAGGCAGCCCTGCATGATTGCCATGTGTTAAGCAATGTAACACCATCGAGTATATGCAAACACGATGACCCTGCCTAACATCTCACCCTCACCAAGCATGATGCCACACTATGAAGACAACAAGATCAAGTACAATAATTGGCTGAAGTATTGCTGTTAGTCAAAGGGGAACAAATGGCTGACAGCCTGGGATGGCATGCTGAGCAAGACATGATGCTCCACCTGCTAGGGATGGCACTCACCCAGCACACCTGGCTGTGTGGATACTGGCAAAGGCTGTTGTCACCCCCACTGTGCCTTGAATAGGTAAGGCTGGAAACACAAACCCACCACCATAGGTAGCACAAGGGATAACAACCTGGACGTAATGCTACCCCAATGCCAGAAGTCTAAACTGCAAGATGCATGCAGACCAAACCCACCTCAGCATGGAGAATGGTAATATCTGTTCTGTAACAGAATCCTGGGTCAAGGCTCAGAAGAGCACCCTAATACTACCAGGTTATGCCTTATACCATGCTTTACAGCCCCAAAACATGGAACAAACTACAATAGGAGTGTGGCTATCAATAATTGTCAAGGATAACCACACCCCCAGGTTGGTACCACAGCAAGCAGCAGCATGGACTATCCACGGGCAAGTAACAGCGGCTCAAACTGCGTCCCAGTTTGCAGCCTGCTACAGACCACCCTCCCAAACCCAGGTACCCCAGTCAGCCTTCCTGAAGACACTGCAGAGTATGAATGTCTCACCAAATACCAAACAAGGCACACACAAATTATGACATAGGTGGTAATCCATTATGTACGGAAGAAGTAATCAGGGACCTAGGGACAGAAGTGGACAGTAACCCGTCATGTGACACTCACACTGCCAAGGTGGCCAGGAAGACCTGCTATATTGCCCACCTTAACATGAAAGGATGCACATGTAGATCAAGAGAGGTCACTGTGCCCCCATACTCTTCTCTTATCAGGCCCATACTTGAGAACAATGCCCCATTTTGGATGTACCTTATCTGACACCTGCAGCAGTTAGAAAGACCCCAAACGTACCTCACCAAGAGGATAAAGGGTCCAAACATTTGTCATCTGCTGCCTGGCTGAAGAAACCCCAGGCAATTCACATGCATACTGCCCAGTCAGAGGCGATGTATGCCTGATGTACAAGGCCATGTCCAACCCAGAATGAATGGACATGCTCCACTGCAGAAACTCAAAATCCAGAAGAGACACCACAATGAGATATCTGAACCTCAACACATAGATAAACAGGATGTGCTGGAGGGACAGATTCATAACCCAGAGGCTCCTTACACTCTGGAACAGAATCCCAGTCCATGATAGGCTGAGCTCCACACTCATACTCAACAAGAGAAATCCGGTCAAGTGCATGGGAGATAGTAGGTGTACAGTGGGGGCTTTCTCTGTGTCACATCTAGTAAAGTAAACCCTAAATGGGCATAATATGCACATTGCAAGGGGTGTCGAAAGCCACACACAATCTGTCTAGGCTCAAACATGGCTAGGGCAGATAGCCAAGTATGAACCTATGACGATACAAATTGTGCAGGACACAAAGGATAATCACACAGCTGTCCTAACTGATGGTAGGAACCATGGTAATAATCCACAGATATGCTGTGCATTACTCAAATATCACAAACAATACACCAAACCCACACACATTGCCAACATCCAACCTAACAGATTCTTTGCAAACTCCCCACCAGCACCAAACTGCCAAATATCTAGCCCAGCAGAGTGCTGGCCCCCTGACATAGCAGATGATGAGGTAACAGCCAGCATCTACAAAGCAAACCACACAGCATCAATTGTACCAGATGGTGGCCTGGGTTGTGTCCAACAAGAACTGTAAGAAGAATGGAACACCAAATAGAATTACTGCTCACTCTCAGTCTTACCACAGGATATATACCCAAAGAGCAGTGTACAGCAACAGTGGTCCCTCACCACAAAGGTGGTGCCTGAATGGATACTGCAAACTATCACCCCTCAACCCTGACTATCTTGGTCGGCAAAGTAATGGAGAGGATGATCATGGACCCCAGGAATAACGAGATTGGGTACCTACAGACATTGGACCCTACCCAGTGTGGCTTTCATAGGGCAGATCCTGCCCCTTAAACATGTCTGACTCATGTGAAACACGCACCAAGGCCATTGATGAGGGGAATGTGGTTCACACAGCCTATCTGGACCTTGCTAAACCCTTCCATACAATACCCCAGTTGTTCAGTACAGATAAGCTCACCAGCCTAACTATAAACCCCTATCCAAGTAGATGGGTTGCAAACCAGCTCAAGGACAGAACTGACCTGGTCAGAAATGCTGCAGCCATGTCAGACTACAAACCAGGTACAACTGGCATCCCCTGGGACCTTTCTTGTATGGTATAATTGTCACATAGGTACAGGCCAACATGGAAGGACTGTGTCTGAACAGGTTCACAGATGACTACAAAATGCCCACCATATCGGACCCTCCAGCTGACACAAGCATCCTACAAAAGGCACACACAGAAACAGACAAGTGGTGCCACAGCCATGTCAACAAGCAAAATGCAGAATAGTGTATAGTCATCCCCTGTGGAAACACAGTACGTGGCCACAAATTACCACATAGGTGTTAACCCATTAAGTACATCAGGAGCAATAAGAAACCTGGGGACACAAGGTGATAGATATCCTGCATGTGACAACCATGTGTCTGTAGTGGTTAACGAAACATACCATATACCCACCTAATCATGAAGGTAAGCACAGCTACGTCAGGGGAGGTCATTGTGCCTCTCCAGTCATCCATCAACAGCCTCACAATTGCATACAATGGCCCTTGTGGGATGTACCTTAGCAGACACCTGCATCAACTGAAAAGACCCCACAAATACCCCACCAGGAGGATCTCAAAGCTGTAACAGATGCCATGTGTTGCCTGATTAAACAAACTGCAACTCCACACAGTGCCATACCGCCTGGCTAGAGGTGATCTGTGCCTGATGTATAAAGCCATGACCAAGCTGGAATCAATGGACATTTGGCACCATGTAAAATCTGAATGCTGGTGACCTATGCACATGACAGGCCTGAACCCCAGCACTGACATAAACAGGACATGCTGTACCGATTAGTCCATAACCCAGAAGCTCACTCCACTCATGACTAAACTCCCAGTACAGGTTATCCAGGGAGTCCCTCACTGACTGTCATCCAGAGGAATCATGATGACTGGATGGGAGATGGTAGGTGTAACCCTGGATATCACCTGTATGTCACGGATAGACAGAGGCACAGCACACTAACCTTGAAATATGTCATGGCAAACACCAGTAAATATGTGTGTTGAAGGACAAACACTCTCTGACATGGCCATTGTTCGTCACTGTCCACACAAGTTGTGGAATACATTAACAATGTCGGACGATCTTGTTCTATGTTGTCCATATCTGAACAAAAAGCACCATGGTCATATCTGCACAACTGGCCCTCAACCAGTCTGGTGTGCTCACTATAAATATTACAAGCAGTGATAGGACTGAAACCGATGATACTGTCCACCACAGTGAAAGTACTGAACCAGTACACTATACGACAATACACTGTTTGGTCAGTATGAAAGAATGTTGACAACTGTATGCAAACTATCCCATGGCAACCCTGCAGGCACAGCATAATGCCTGTTAGGTTCAGACACAAAGCAATTGGGCAGTAAGAACACAACCTGATGTCCAACACTCAACTGTACATGTGAAATATAGATTAAGTCCACACACAAACACAAATGTAGTGGACCACAGATCTCAACATATGGAAAGTTCACACTGGGCATGCTCCACACTTAGATAAATGAGACGTGTCAGTCAAGAAGCCATATAAACTGTGAACTGGGCATGTTTGCACACTTACGCCATGTCACAGTTCAGCAGTTGCACACACATATCTGACATTTGTATGTGTTAATACAGGAACCTCCCACAATACAGAAATCTGCCCAGTGCACACAGTGAAATTACAACAGAGACACAAGTAAAGTAGTGGATCCCACTCATATGCAAACATCTGCCACAGTACACAAGTTGTTCATAGAGATAGGGAAAGCTATGGCAATAAAGACCCACAAACAGTTTATGAGCAACAGATACTTGCATCTGACAGGTAAACATATGGCCGTAGAGTTCAATACTAGGCTGTTGTCCCTAGGGAATACAGAAGGCTATCCACAGTGTATTTGGCATCTGCCTCCGCAGTACAGTAGGCCACTGTGCCTCTGCAAAGTTAATGCATATATATGCTCTCCCCCTTACTGATGGATAGTAACAGATGTACATACCTCTTCATAAATAATGATGTCAGCACACTATACATATGTCAGGAGCATAAATGATACCCAGTAATTTGAATAGCGCTCTGCTACTGCGTCCCCCACAAGGGTCATAACATAGTTAGGTAGGGGTTTGAATCCTGCAAGTGCTCAGTGTGTGTGTGAATGTAGGGGGGAGTACTGTGTGCGCAATTCTATGTGTAAGAGAAATGTCCCTTTTGGCAACTAGTACAACACACCACATACTGCATATCCCACTGTCTAAACACTGATGATGTCAGCACCCTATAAGTACAGCAGGAGAAAGCAAGCCTCTCAGTAATGCAAACAGCGCGCTCTGCTACTGCGTCTCTCACAAGTGTCATAACATAGTTAGGTAGGGGTTTGAATCCTGCAAGTGCTCAGTGTGTGTGTGTGTGTGTGTGTGTGAATGTGGGGGGGGGAGTAGGGTGTGTGCAATTCTATGTGTAAGAGAAATGTCCCTTTTGGCAACTAGTACAACACACGACATGCTGCATATTCCACTGTCTAAACACTGATGATGTCAGCACCCTATAAGTACAGCAGGAAAAAGCAAGCCTCCCAGTAATGCAAATAGCACGCTCTGCTACTGTGTCTCTCACAAGTGTCATAACACAGTTAGGCAGGGGTTTGTATCCTACAAACGCCATGTGTGTTTTTGTCACACAGTTTGTCCATGTGTGTGGGGTGTTGTTCCCAATATTGCACGACATAGATTATATCAGTAATGTCAATGCACACATGATGTATGTGTGTGCCACATACACTTATGTACCTGTGACCTTCAATAGTTCCCATGTCTGAAGCCTGCCTCATGTGAATACATGGAATTTGCATTAGACAACTTTATGACTGTGGTTTTCTGTGCAGGGGCTGCATGTGGTATGTGAATATACAGTGTGAGTTGTATATGGTGTCATCCTATCAGCGAGGGATACACATCTGGTCTAGAGCATATAGTCCACATGTTGTTGATGAACAGGTGCAGCATGTTTTCACCTCTTGTGGGAGTGGTAACAAGTTGTTCCATAGCAATTCAGTGAATAAATGCTAGGAACTTTTCAGCTAGGGTCCTGGAGCTAGAGTAATGCTCACACTCTATGTTTGGGTAGTTGCAGTCCACCCATATAATGGTGTTTGTAGAGATCGTCATATTCCCAGTGTTGTCAGGAATGCCAAGTGGGTTTCCTGGGTATGAGAGGGTGGTGTGTGCCAGGCTATGAACCTGAAGGCAGTCTAACCCACTGTTAGTTGCACATGGATAGGCTCTGATGCTTTGTGTTGTGCCACCAACCTGGAGGTGTGTGTATCTGTGGTGCCTTTGGATACTTCCCCCCTGTTCTGGTTTGGTGCATGTTTAGGGGACGACAAGCATGGTATGAGGTATAACCTGGCAATTGATGGGGTGCACCTGGGAGCCTTGAACCAGGATTCTGTTACTGCACAGGTATTGCTGTTCTCCATAAGGACAGTTTCCAGTGCATGCATCTTGAGGTTTACACTGCTGGCATTGAGTAGCATTACTATTAGTGTCCTATCCCATGTGATACCTGTGTAGGTGGCTATGTAATTTGAGCCTTGCATAAAAAGGCACTATGTGTGTAGCAAGAGCCTTTGCCAATATACAACGGCCCATGGGTGACAGGTGCAAGCTGTCCCTAGCAAAGCATCGTGGTTTGTCTAGCATGTAATCCCACACTGACAGGCATTGGATCCCGTTTGAATGACACTGAAACATAAGCCAATTGTAGAAATTGATCATCCTGTCTACATATTGTGGCAGCATTCCTGGTGAGGGTAAGATGCTACTCAAGGTCAGGGTCATACCAGCCTGTGCCACATGCTCAGAGAGCCCCTCTATGTCCCCTATCATGTAGTCCAGGGAGGTACGTCACAGGTCATTCACACTGGCACGGACAATGACTGAGTCATATTTGTACATGCCTTGGAGTGACCTGTATGCTTGTGTTATGTGGTGGATCATAGTGCCCGACGGGCATCTCACCGTGACTTTCTCCTTGTTCAGCCTGGTAAGCGGGACCTCAGTGTACCTGACGATAGAGGTACCTATTACAACTGTAGCAGATGTGTTGTTTAGCATTACGGGGTGTGACTGTTCGGCACACAGGCTTTGTGAGCTATGTGTTGCACGTGCTCTGTTCTGGCGTAACATTTGCTTGTGTGTCTGCTTCGGAGGTGTCTGCTGCTCAGGCAGGATGCTATTCTGAGACTCCAAGAATGTTCCTGTGTGTTTATGTGTTTGGATTGCTGTCGTGATAGGTCTATGTGAGACTGGTATTGTATTCACTGTAGTATCCCACTCCACTTGACAGGTTATGCCAGTACTGAGTTAAGAGAGCTTAGCCCCCAGTTTGGCTATGTGGTTGCATCTCTCACATGTGCTGTAAGTTTATGGGAAGGGGAGAGGGCTGTCTGTGTACATGAGGCAGCTGTAACACTGCCACATGACTCACAGATTCACCAACTGGACCAGAGAGGAGATTGACAAGTGACCTTTGCACATGCTACCATAGTATTGTGAATACCATAATAATTAACAACACATAGGGCCAATGGGGAACAAGGTACTTAAGGTGAGTATGTGAGGGTGTAGTGCTTCTGATTTGTTAGTGCTGGCATATAGAAATGCTTTTGTGAGCAAATGCCAGGTAAGTCATATGCAATGTGTTACAGGCAACTTACATGCAAACAGGACAAACAGTGACATTCTGTCAAGTGAGACATGGACATCAGTACAGTAAGCAATACAGATGTCACTAGGGATCCATAGAGGCGCTGTAAATCTGCATTGCAGGTGGAATCAGTGTTTTGGGGAAATAACAAGCAAACATGCATACAAACAAAGCTACAGTCAGCAGGCCTGGATCTAGTCTATGCTACAACAAACAAGGTGTACCACTTCCAGTAGGTAACAGTGCAAATATGCAGGCACTATAAGCCTGTACCCAGAAATTCACAGGTCAGATGGGCAGGGTCCAGCCTCACCTCCCACAAGTGTACAGACCATGTACCTTCATAATGTAGAATAACCGGCCTGAAACCCAAGTGCTCATACCTGAACTAATACACATTTCGAATAATAGACACTGAGCCCTCACTCAGCAGTTCCAAATGTAGCAGGATGTATGGTACCTGTCCTGGCACCACAGTATCCTTGACATTTATGGAGACTGTCCCTCCTGTCATAGTTAGTTTTGTGTTTTGGGGCTGTCAAGCATGGTATGAGGTGTGACCTTGTAGTGCTAGGGTGCTCTTATGAGTCTTGAACCTGTTGTGTATTACTGCACAGATATCAACATCCTCAAACATCCTCATTGCAGAGTCAAGTGTGGACAGCATGCAACTTGCATTTTACATGTCCATCACTGAGTATCAATATTTACATTTTCTTATCCCCTGTGCTACCTATGTAGGTCGCCTTCTGTTGACAGCCTTACCACCAGTATGCAAAGATGTGCAGACATTACACTATGGTAATTACTATGGGTGTACAAAACAATACAATGACAATCAAACTGTTACTGCATCAGGCATGCTGGGATATACCCACAATGATATCATTACACTGTACTGTTGACAACATGATACCATTACTACACTTCTATGTAGTCACCCTGTGCATCACCACTATGTTAACCTGTTCCTGCACCGATTACAGATTGCAGGAGGTGGCACAGTTTCATCATATGCACAGGGTGTGTACTTGGTATGCCTGAGTCTGCCACTGATACAACCAATTGACATGTATGTGTGTGTGTGTGTGTTGGTGAGGGACAACAGTACAAGATGGGGCAATGTTGATGCAGTGCGTGCGTGTATGCGGTAGCCCTAGGTGTTATCAATTCGCATGTGTGTATGCATGCACACAGTTCCACCTCATGGCTGCCATATACAGGTGTTTGTGGACAGCCACAGACTGTACCTGCCAGGTCATACAGATCACTGTCTGGCCACAGACATGGTACCTGTGCCTGGCAGGGGTGCTACTGACCGTATCAGGTACTAAGCCAGACTGGGTACTGTCATCAGAAGCAGGTGGTTGGTGACTGGAGACAGGTCCCTGTTGGGAGTGTCCAGCGGCGTGCACGTGGTCTCCTGGGGTTGTCTGATGACCGCACAGACTCAGCATTGCTGGGGCTGCTGCTGGCACTATTGAGCGACATGGGCCTGTTGTCGCCGCGACAAATGCCAGCTGCTGCTGTTGCTGGCATACGCCCACATGGCGCCTCAGCCGTCCACCATTGCCCTGACTCATGGACATGTAATTGTGGAACAGATCTAATGTGTCCCCCCAACGTCTGTCAATGACCTCGGTGAAATTATGGATTGTCACCGCAACATCACGCATACTGTCATTCATAGCTGTGCGACATGCTCTCAGCTCCCTCAGACCCTGTCTGGTGTACCGTTCCATATGTGATTGTGCCTGCATTACAGCCCGAAACATAGCTGAGGTTGAAAGACCTCTGTGGGCATCGTCTGACAGGGCAGTACGCCCATGTATGCTCCCACGAGAACCCCTGGACATCTGCCTGTGTGGTACCATGTCAGGACCCTGGACATGGCTGCTGTGTGGGGATGCATTGCCACCGATACCACATTACCCTGGTCAATGCCCACTGTATCCTGTCCATCACCTAGGGACATTGGTGACAAAGGATGTATTGGCAGGATGACTGTGCGCATTGATGGGGTCGACAGCTGTGTACTGTTAATTGGCTGACTAACGACAGACCCTGGCACACCTCCTGTGCCATTATACAGGTATCATCATCACTATCCACGGCAGCTGATTCAGGTTCCCTGCTGCACAACACCAGAGCAGCACCAGAACCTGTGGGAGTAAGACAGGAAACACAGTTTACAATGTGTACACAATGTTACCACTGAGGCACACATGCACACAGGTGCACATGTGCACATGCACACATGCACAAATGCACACAGGTGCACATGCACACAGCTGCACACAGGTGCACACATGCACATGCACACAGGTGCACATGCACACCCTCAGTATATGAGATATCAACACACAGACACAAACACACCTGCAATCAAACACATAGCACTGCTGTTTGAGCCTATTATTACTATTAGTATCAAGAGTATTGAAGGTATTGTTATTACACACTCACCAGCATGGATAGGCTGCCTTGCTGTTACACAAGAGGACCTGTAGAAATGAGACATTTATTGTCAGTGGGCACAACTGTGCCATTGATACTGTGAGTATGATACAGTTCAGTAGTATAACAGTTGGCTTTCACAGGTCTACTGGTGATATTGAGAATATCACTCTTGCACAATAATTACCAAGATAACAGCTACAGACCAAGGACACACCTCACACATGCATAAACTACCAGTGTACAGAACAGTCAACTATACATATGGCATGTTACCTGCACGCTCCAAGTCCTGCTGCTGGGTGGCTCCAGCCTCCATCATTATGCATGTATGCTGCTGCTGCTGCTGTTGCTGTTGGGCTGGAGCCACAACACTTAGGAGTTGTCCCTCCAGTCTGGTGAGGGGGGGGTGTATAGCCACCCCACCACCTGTGGTGTGTTGCCTGTGGATATCCGATGCACGCTGACGGACATTTCTAATTAAATGCAGTGATGGCGTACCTGCTCATATGTCCGGTTATGCGTGCCTATGTCATTTACCCGACGGACCAGGTCTTGCCACAGTGCAGCCCTCTCCTGCTGGTTCTGAATGGTGCGTGAAAAGAGTATTGCGAAATCCGCACCAGGCTCTGGTGTATCTCCTCATCCTCCGTGAAGCGGAGTAGGTAGGGTTTCACTGGTGAACCATAGCCCTGAAAAGGAAAAGAAAAATATGTCAGCAAAATATGGCACACAATACACATAATACTCGACTGTAGTGATATAACTTCACTCCCATATATAGCATCTGTCTGTCTATTGGGAGATACACATGTAAATGATCAGATATCAGTGCTCAGCCGACAACTGTGCAACAGTACCTGGCACACTCCATCGACACACTAGTATACTCCAGCAGTCAGCACACTGATTCAGGTCCAATGCACAACCTCACACTGGGAGGTTTGTATCAAAGGTACTGTATGGGAAACATTATCAACCCATGCACTGCATGCAATGCACGCTACATATTTCACTGGTAATGCACACTACTCTTACTTGCCATAACCTACCTACACGCAGTCACATACAGGGTAACATAGCACAACATATGGCAATGTAGTATGTTTGGATCGCAATACCTCACACATCTGTCTCTGGCCTCACACCAAGGACACACACTACCATGACAGACAGACAGTCATGGTAGCAATCACACCATTACATAACATGCACCCAGTCACTGGCACACTCATTCCACCTCACATAGTTGGTTTGCAATGGGTTCGTGGGTGTGCATTGTGTCTTAGGTAGGTAGTAAGCTATTGGCCCTGGGCCTACAGCAGCATACTGTTATGCTACCCTGCCCCTTGTGACACATGTGATGTGATCGCACCTGCTCCTGTCAAACAGTTACACAGGGTGACTCATATGGCATATTACCTATCTGCATAACATTCAGCAGGGGTATGTCTGACATCTACTCATGGGGAGCCTTGCTTCTTAATGCTGTGCTTTACTCCAGGGTATGTCTTATCTGTGGGTAGGAACCTGTACCTCCACCATGTGCTCTTCACTGCGGTGACAAGGACGACAGACATAGGTCATTTAGGTTGTGGATGTTGTGAGGTGTTACCATGGTTGTTGGACAACTGTCATGGGTGTGACTTAACTATGTATATCCAGCAGTGGTAACCTCTATGTAGGTAGTATGGGTGCGCTCTATGGTCTTGTCAGTCACTCTGCATAGGTAATGTGTTTGAGTGCATTGTCACAGTTTCTTACATATGACTGTGTCCTTCTCCATATCTGTAGCTGTCATGGGAGGTACATACCGTGTAGGACATTGTGGGGTGTAGAGGGGTACAGTGACCTACATGTCCATAGCTGACGCACCATGTCTGCTGACACATACCATGTACAGGTATTACAGGACTAGTGTGCCACTGTGAATATCAATGGGGAACCTATTGCACACTTGCCGCCCCTGTTCCCCCCTGACACATGCAGTGGTGGGCAGGCAAGCACATATGTGGTGGTTACTGGTATAAGTGTTTTGGAATGGGGTATGGTACTTCAGTATCCACACTAGTGTTCCTCCATGCCTTTGTCAAAAGGCACCTGTTGCAATACATCTGCACACATGTGCCTCACTAGTATATATATATATATATATATATATATATATATATATATATACGTATATATATATATATATATATATATACATATATATATATATATATATATATATATATATATATATATATATATATATCTGTATATATACATATATATATATATATATATATATATATATATATATATAAAATATATACACATAGATACAGACATGGTGACAGACAGAGAGACAGAGGGGAGAGAGAGAGAGGGAGTGGAACAGACAGAGAGATAGTCCTATACAGACATATCTGTAGACAGTCAGATCTGTCTGTATATGTGTATGTATCTACATATATCTATATATGTATGTGTGTATTACATATATATGTATGTACATATTCTATCTATCTATATATGTCTATGTATTTCTACATCCCTCTCTATGCATACATATATGCATATTTTATATATATATATATACATATATATATATATATACATACATATATCGATATACATACGTATACATGATATATATATATAAACCTTTTTATTTGCACATATGTATACACACACTAACGTACTGATAAACATCCATTACTGTACAACCTACATTGTACATTGCACTACAACCTACATTGATATGTGCACATAGTTACCTTCACATACATATGTATGTACAGCCTTCAGTGACAGTTGTAGTATGTCCCCTGCCCTATGCACATCTTCATATACATAGATACAGAACAATAACACATATGGAGGGTTCACAGTATGTAGACTATTATATTATTACTTTACATTACCTGTGTTTGTTACAGCTGTTTGCGTTGGCATTGTCATGGTTGGCCTGCTGCTGATTCTCTTGCCAGCTTCAGTTTGGCTTGGCAGTGTCAGGTTGTGATGACAACTTGCTTGTTTTGTTGTTTTAAATTTTCTTTCTTTTCTCTCTCTCTCTCTGTCTCTACCTCCAGAGGGTGCAATGAAAGTATTGCATGTGTGGACTGGGAGTACAGGATGCTTTCGTAGGTATCTGCACATGTGCATGTGATGGCCTCTGCACCAATTGTTAGCCAGCATTTACTAACTGCATGCAGCCTGTTGTGTAGTGATTGCAGTTCTCACTGTGATTTCAGGACAGCGCTATAAAAGGTTTGTTAGGTAGGCGTAGCCTTTCAGATTATCAGGGTGGGGACCATGTTGGTATGCTGTGGATACTGTTCTGTGAGTGTAACGGTTGGTATGTCTCTCATATTTCAGGCTGTGTTGTAGACACTGCAATGCATGTTGTACTGTAACCTGAGTATTCCTTCCTCCAGTTTCCTCTTCTCAGGGTGTATGTAAACTGACACCTAAGACTAGTAATACTGTGTATATGGGTGTGTGTGCTTTCCT
>NC_056729.1:73710714-73788214 GCF_019279795.1 Protopterus annectens
TTTCAAAATAGGAAAGCACAGCTTTATTAAGAAAATGCAGTAGGTAAGCGCTTTCATAGGACTACCTCCCACTTCATCAGACCATTACAACAACAGTACTATCCACTTATTTATAAGGCAAGTTAAATTGGTAATACCAATCAAATAATAATTACCCATTCATTTTAAAGAGATATTCATCTTTACTTAAATCACTTGCATTGTTTCTATTCAAACATTACTGATATAAAAAGCACATATACAAATATATAAAAATATATAAAATATATATAAAAATATATGCATAAAAATAATAAAATAAATCCTTTAACTATTTCCCATGTTATACTTCCAATTTTCATCCTAAATATACACCATTCTGTTCTGAACGTCATAACTTTAATTTAACATACATGATTAATGCTACTACTAACATAACTCCTATTCATACTGGGTCTCATTAATGTAGAGACCTGTTCTTTAGTATAAGCTTTAATGGTATCCTGTCATTTAGCCCATTACCTCTGTTGCCTCTTAACCTGACTATCCACCTTACTTCCGAAATTTTTGTTTTGTTGATTATATCTCCCCCTCTATCATTTTCACTAACTACTTCGATGGCCATAAATCTTAAATTATGTGTAGAACCCATTTTCAACACGTTTGGCCAATGCATTAGTTTTATCTAGATTCCTAATGCTTAGTAAATGCTCTCTTATCCTTGTTTAAAATTCCCTATTCGTCTTACCTATATAGTAAGATGAACACGCATTACAGATAGCTAAATATACTATATTTTGAGTACTACAAGTGGCCGTAACTTCAAATGTAAACTCTATTCCCGTATCAGGGTGTTCAAATTTATTACTATGATCTATCCATTTACATTAGTTACACTTACCATATGGTATTGTTCCTACATGTTCTTCTTTTTCTTTTACTTTCTTCTCTGTACTAGCATAACAAAGATGTCTTTTTAGTGACTTCTTATTCCTATAGCAAAATACTGGTTCTTCTCCAACTAACTCTCTTATGTGTGGGTCGCTTGTAAGTACAGACCAGTGCTGACCTGACTTGATGTTGAAACGAAGTTTCATAAGGCTCTGTTGTCTTAACAGTAGGAAATATAACCCTACTTGGACTGTGTACGCATAGGGTTTACAACAAATACTAACAGTCATCTTAGTTGTATATTAAATCTGGCGTAAAGCAACAATAAAAATAAAATGGTTACTTAGAAATATAAATATGGACAAAAGGATATATATGTACACAATGGTGATAAATGAAGCAAGAAATGCATTGATAATAAAGGGTTGTATAAATAAAATGTTTACACTATACAATAAATAATGTTACACTGAAAATAGATGTTGGTTGAAGGACATTAAATAATATAGTGAGACAAAATATAAGATGCATATACTAGAAAATTTTTTATTTTTATTTTATTTATTTAACATTTGTTGACCGGGAATGTCCGACTAGGTTCCACAGAGCCTGTTTTCAGCGGGGGCCCGGGGAGAAATGCTCCAGATGTTGTATTTAAAGTCGGTTACACTATTTTATTTAACTAAGGACACTAATGTCATATAACAATCTCTGTAATAGTGTTTAATTGATTATTATACAGTTCAGTAGTTGAAGTCTGATAGCACACAAACAATAAGAATTTGATGCTTTTGGTTATATTTGTTGTTGGGAAAGATCAGGGAAGATGTTGAATAGGGATAAGAAGGGCCACTTCAATGGTAAACCTATTCAAGGATGGGATGTTTTCTCCCATGAAGTGAATGACTGGTTGTTTATATTTTGAAAACCACTTTTTATGCAGACAGTTTTTATTTGTACCTTTTAAATGGATGTCTATGCAATGCATTTATAACATATGTGAAATAAATGGTAAAATGTTTTCAGCACACATACAAGGTTATGTACAAACACAAAAACAGGACAATGGTTAAATACAAAGGTATAGTTAGTGCAACTGTGAAATGCATTTCTATCAAAGTCAGTGGCTTAAATGAGAGCTGTAAAAGAGGAAGCTTACAAAGATATGTAAAGTACAAGATGTATTTTAGAAAAACACATCTTATACAGCAAGATATTAATAAGATTAATATCCATAATTACACATTACTGGCAAGTTCAGAATATAATAAAAAGCAAAGAGGTGGAGCAATATTATGCAGAAAGACTACCTTGATGTCCAAGATCATAAATACACTCAATGATAACTTAGGAATGTTTTGTTTAGTGTCAATATTAATAAACGGTTTTGCTTACACCCTGGGTAAACAACTATTGGATACCAGGACTGGGTGTCAGGGTAGCCAAACAACATTTAGAGAACATAATACAACATTCCAAAGGTAATACAATAATTTCAGGAGATTTTAATTATATAATGAAAGAAGAGGACACAAATGCTAAAAACACATGCAAGAAATATTCACTATCAAAATTACTTACAGAGTTTACTGACTCATATCACTTAATGGACATTAGCACGTATGCTGAACAAGATTCATTGAAATTCACACATTACTCACATAGACATAACACCTTTTCCAGAATAGATGCAGTGTATGTAACAAAAGATCTTACCACAAAAATAAGCAAAGTCGAAACAATCACATGCCCCTTCTCAGACCATAATGCAATAACATTTGAAATATATTTGAACTTTAAGAGAAAACTTACAATCATAAGAATGCCAGCCTATACAGCAAACCTTAAAGAGTTTAAACAATACTATACTGCAGAGATGCAAACATTTCTAGATTTAAACCTCACAGATGAGGTAGCAGACACATATATATGGGATGAAATGAAAGCATATTTATATGGGAAGGTGGTAGCCTGGTATAAAAACAAACAAAAGCATTGGAATAAAGAACTGGCAGAACTACAAACTAAAATGGACAAAATGAAATTAGATATTCATAAAGGCAACTTAGCTTCAGAAAAAGAATTAGATGACCTCAACAAAAATACTTAGAGATATTGAACCATAAAACAATGATTAATCTACAGAAGGTCAAACTATGAGCTGACTCTATGAATCCAAAAAATCAAAGGAGAATAGTTAACAGGATGAAAAGAATGATAAAGGCAAATCAGATAAAGGAAATATACAATATAGACAAGAAAGAAAGGTATCAGACTTAGAGGGAATTCTAAAACCCTTTAGAGTGCATTTTAATAAACTCAATAGTCAAGAAAATAAAGTAGAATCAAATGACACACTTAGAAAAATCCTTAAGGAAAATATAAGACTAAGACTATCAGATGAACACAGAAAAATAATAAAGATAAAGTTATAACTATGGCAGAAATTAAAGCGCAAATCAAGAAACTAAATTAAGCAAAGCCACAGGTAATGATGATATGACACCAGAGATGTTTAAACTACTATCTAATAATGCATTAAATCTATTACTAAGTGTGCTCACATTAGTTAAAGAAGGTAATAAATGCCCTCCTTCTTGGAAATACACTCAAGTATCACCGGTTTTGAAACAAGATAAAAAACCTGATGAGTGTACCTCATATAGACCCATCATTTTATTAAATACAGATTATTAAATATTTATGACAGTTCATGCAAAGAGAGTAAAACAAATATTGCCATTATGGCAGAGAACAATCAAACAGGGTTCATTAAAAACAGAAATACATATGACAATATAAAGAGAATTTTGTCCTTTATTGATTTCATAAACAAACAAAAAATAAAATGAATGCTATTTGTTTAGATGTTAACAGTGCATTCGATTCCATGAATTGGGATTACCTTTGGCTTGCACTGGTGAAGTATGGATTTTCGAAAAATTTTACCTCACTAATAAAGTCTCTTTATGATAAATCTTCAGTGTACATAAAAATAGGATCCTGTTTGTCAGAGTCTATTACCATTACAAAAGGTGAAAAACATGGTTGTCCACTTTCGTCTTTGTTATTCGCATTAGTAATAGAACCATTAGCAAATTTCATATGTACAAACCCAAACATTCAAGGAATTCAACTACTGACCTTGAGTTAAAGACTCAACTATTTGCAGATGACATTTTACTCACTTTAAAAGAAGATAACACACTAAAAGAACTGTGGAAAGCAACAAAACAGTTTAAGAAGATTTCTGGAGTATTATTTAATGAAAATAAAACCAATATGTTACTAATAAATATGAACAAAGAAGCATTAAATACAAAATATCATAAATATCTATCTAGAAATGATACAATCAAATACTTAGGAGTAAAATTGCACGACATACATACAACAGTGCAACTAAACTGTAAAGAGATTTTGGATAATATCAAAGAACTCATACAAAAATGGAATAAGCTATTTTTTACCATGGAGGAAAGACTATATATAATTAAAATTATTATATTCCTGAAGGTGCTGCGGTAGCACTGTTGCCTCACAGTAAGACGCTGTCCGGTTCGATTCTCAGCTAGAGCGTCTTCTACGTGGAGACATGCGTGAATGGGCATACCTTCGTTGAAGGTTGTGCATCAGAGCCGGTAACTCGGCATGTAAAAATCAACAATCATTAGTGGACTGGAGTTCTGCTGTGGCGACCCCTAACCGGGAAAAGCCGAAAGACAGAAACAAATATTCCCAAAAATTCTGTATTTTGGACAAGCTTGCTCGCTACCTCCACCTAAATCATATTTAAAACAATTCGAAGGGTTAATAACAAAATTCTTATGGTACCCTAAAAAACCTAGAGTTGCCCTAAAACATCATTTTGACAAATGGGAAGAAGGTGGAATAGGCTTACCAGATTCAGAAGGATATACATATAATCGTCAGCTTTAAAAACAGTTTCTCTTTGGTTAAACAAAGAATATACTTCCAAATGGAAACTAGTACATGAAAAAATCTGGTTAAAAACAGTCATGATACAATAAATAAACATATGGAAATAGTACTGAATAGTTTACTTTGGTTACTGAAGGAATATATGGCAAAAGGGAAACACAAAAATATAAATTCTAAATACATTATCAATACCGTAAAGTCTTTTAAGCACTTTGTAAACAAAAATCCGGATATAAAAGCATGGTCTTTCTTCATATTTCCAATAGCATTTACACAAAATAATATTATAACTCAGGACTCAGTAGCAGTTAAAGCACTTAGTAAAAATGGTCTAATTTACTGGCATCAGTTGATAAACACTAATAAAGTACTAACTATAGAGCAAATTATTAGTGAGTTCAACCTTGAAAATAACATGTGGTTAACACTGCAGGGATTAAGACAAACAGTTTTAAACCAACAGACAATAATGCAGAAGTCTGTTAGGGAAAAGATTCCTAAGTTCACAGAGCAGTTAATAACGCTGATGGAATTTCCCACAAATGGGAAAGGAATTTTATCAGTATTGTACAAATTAGTTAAAGAAACAAGAGTTCATAATAAACAAAATATATGGAAATACTATGAAACAGCTAATGATAAAATGCCTGATGATAAAAAAAAAATAATAATTTTTATATCTCCAAAACTAACATCTTTATCACTATATTGGCAACTTTTCACACGGCAATTTATACATAGAACATACTTAACACCACACAAATTAGAACTAATTATAATAAAGAAAATAGATGTTGGAAGTGTAAATCACAATCAATAGCCAGCTGACAACACATGTTCTATGAATGCCATTTACTTGAACAATATTGGGAAAGTAGTAACTATTTGTTACAGGCACTGTTCACTGATAATTTCCAACTTACAAAATAAAGAAGTTATGTACCTACCATAACGTTCCATGTGAGTTGTTCATCTCGGCTTCATTCTTTACTGATGGGTTCGGAACCGATCCTTCAGCTCCAATATGGCCAACTGCAAAGAACACGGTCTTCAAATAGCTCAAGGCCAAGTCCCTATCCCATGATGCACCTGGAATGACCTCAGATCTTGTTTGCTGCGTATAACAATACCATATATCACTCTTTCACTCCCAAGAGAAAGGCATTGAAGACTTGAGTAACCAAGATGGATCCAGCATCTCAGTCATCCATCAGCCCAGGAGGGGGTAGGAGGGATGGACGTAAGAATGAAAGCGAGATGAACAACTCACATGGAACGTTATGGTAAGTACATACCTTCTTTATGTGAAGTTGTTCAATCTCACCATTCATTCTTTACTGATGGGTAGCGTCCCAAGCACCATCAATCATGGGTGGCTCATGGGAGTACATTTCTCAGGACTGTAGATCCAAAGGAAGCTCTATCCCTGGAGGCCTTATCAGCTTTGTAATGAGTGATAAAGGTATGAGGTTTTGACCAAGTGGCTGCTGCACAAATGTTATTGAGGGGAAGTCTGGTAGAAAAGGCAGATGATGTAGAAACTGCTCTGGTTGAGTGAGCTTTAATCTTATGTTGCAAACGTATATTTGGCAGCTGAATAGGCAACGGTGATACAATCAGATAACCATTTAGACAGAATTGTTTTAGCCACTGGTCTTCCCTTCCTGCAGTCTGAAAATGAAACAAAAAGCTGATATGATTTTCTGAAATCTTTTGTTCTATCCAAATAAAATCTGAGCTGTCTGTGAACATCACGTTTGTGCAGCATATACTCTAAATTGTTAGAATGGTTGGGGAAGAATACTGGCAAATCAATAACCTGGTTGAGATTGGTTTCAGTGCAAACTTTGGGCAAGAATGAGGGATTTGTTCTAAGTGAGACTCTGTCAGCGAGGAATACCAAATAGAGAGGCTTGATGGATAAAGCCTGAATCTCTGACACACTGCAGGCAGAAGTAATAGCCAATAGAAATATGATCTTCCATGACAAAAATTTGAGATCACAAGATGAAGCTGGTTCAAATGGGGGAAGAATTATGCGAGAAAGCATAAAATTTAGATTCCATGGAGAATAGGGAGATTTCACAGGTAGTCTAATATGAAAAGTCCCTTTAAGAAAGGCTTTGGATAACCTGTGAGACATGATGTTCAATCCTTCAAATCCAAGATGAAAATTAGAAACAGCAGCCAATTGAACTCGAACTGTAGCTGCTGCAGCTCCTTTGTTAAAAAACATTGTCAAGAACTCTAAGATGGAGGCCATAGGGGCTTGGTAAGGATCAATATTTTTAGAGGCCCATATAGAAAATTGTTTCCATTTGCTAAGCTATAGCTTCCTAGTAGAAGATTTATGAGAAGACAAAAGGATCTGTTTCGTCTCATTGGAGAGGTTATGGAACCTGGCTACGATGGGATCTGGAGCAGCCAAGCTGTCAGCTTCAGGGACTGCAGAGAGGGATGAAGATCCCCCGATGGGTGTGTCAGAAGGTCTGGAACTGGGTCCAGAATCCCAGGATCCTCCAAAAGATGAAGTCAAAGGAAGGGGAACCAAATCTGACAAGGTCAATGAGGGGCTATTAGAATGATGGTCCTTCCCAGAGTTTTTGCTTTCTGTAGAACCTTGGGTATCAACGGGATTTGTGGAAATGCATAGAGGAGACCCGGAAGCCAATCACGTATGAGTGCATTCCATGGGGCTTCTCCCAGAGGGGGAATCAGGGCAAAGTAGCTTCTGCATTTTGTGTTCATGTGACTGGCGAAAAGGTCGCAGCAAGGCTGGCCCCACCTGCTGAATATCCTGTCTGCTATTTCTTTCTTGAGGGACCACTTGTGGGGCAACAAGATTGCTCTGCTCAGTTTGTCTGCTATCGTGTTGGATTCCCCCGGGATGTGCGTTGCCAACAGAAAGTGCTGGGTGGAAACAGCCCACTGCCAAACTCTGACAGCCTCATGACAAATGGGGTAAGACCTGGTTCCTCCTTGTTTGTTCAAATACCAAACCACCGACATGTTGTCTGTCTGAATCGCAATTGTGCCCAGTGAAAGAGAGTCCTGAAAGTACTGCAATGCCAAAAGTACTGCTCTCATCTCCAGGACATTGATATGCAGATGTGTCTCTTGATCGGTCCATATGCCTTGGGCAGTCTTTGCCTGAAAATGCCCTCCCCCCACCCTATCAGAGAAGCATCTGTGGTCACTGTGGCCGCTGGAGGGGGGTAGCACAAATGGGCATCCTATCATGACATGAAGTGAGGTCAACCACCATTGAAGGTCCTTTATGCAAGAATTTGTCATCATTATAATGTAAGTCATGGAGAGCTCTTGGTAAGACCATTGAGTAAACAACAGCCACTGTAGTATCCGCATGTGCATACGAGCTAGTGGTATGGCTAGAAATGCTGCTGCCATCATGCCTAATAATTTCAGAACTTCTGATGCTGGTGCTCTGTCTTTTGATATCAGAATGCTGACATGTTGACGAAGAAGAAAAACTCTTTCTATTGGAAGCCTTAGTGTGGTGGTGGTGGTGGTGTCCAACTCTGCCCCAATAAAAACGATATGCTGAGATGGTGACAAGGCAGATATTTCTGAGTTGATTGTAATGCCCAGATGATTGCAGAGTGACAATGTGGACTCCCTGGCCTGAATGAGTTGATGCCTGGTGGTGGCAGTAAGGAGCCAGTCATCTAGGTACAGAAACAGCTGGAATCCTAGATGCCTCAGGTGAGCCTTGACCACTGCCATGCATTTGGTGAACACATTGGGAGCTGTAGTGAGACCAAAGGGCAGGGCTTGAAACTGGTAATGACTGGCTCCCAGCAGGAAGTGCAGGTGATCCGTGGACGGTCTGGCCATTTTTATGTGGCAGTACGCATCCTTGAGATCTATAGAGTACATCCAATTGTCTTTCCCTAAGAAGGGAAGTATAGACTGAAGCATGACTATCTGAAACTTCTCTTTCTTTATATATTGGTTCAGTCTGCTGAGGTCCAATATGGGTCTCCAGTCCACCATCTTCTTTGGAACCAAAAAGAATCTTGAGTAAGTTCCAGATCCTGTCTGTTCTGCTGGGACTGGTTGGATGACTCTTTTTTCTTAGCAACGTTTGGACCTCTATTTTTGCCTGTTCCCTGTAAATGGGTGGAATATCCAGAATTTTTCTTATGATTGGAGGGGGTGTGGCGAATAGAATAAAAAATCCTCTGGAAATGATACTTTGTACCCAGCTGTCTTTTGTTATTTTGAGCCAGGCATCTGGGTACAAAGAAAAGCATCCCCTAACTGCCTCTAGAGCAGGACAGTCGGGCCTCCTTTCAGGAGCGCTGGTAGGGCTTCCCAGAGAAGTGATCTCTGTCACCCTGGTGATGCGGGCCCCCTTTGCCGCAAGGTCGGTGTCTTCCATAATTGCCCCCTCCTCTGTCCTGGAGGGGGGCTCACCACGTGCGTCCTGAAAGGCTCCTTGGGCTTTTCAGAATCACATTTTTCCTCCCCTTTGATCTTTAAGGTAGGGTCGAGTAGGGGTGGAAAAAAGGACCCCAACATCAGACAGAGTCTTTCCATCCTGTTCACACCTGGTTAAGGTTTCCTTCACTTTAGGCTCGAAAAGGGATGTGCCATCAAAGGGAGTGTTCACGAATGATGGCTTGAAGGGCTCCGCGAAGGAACACAAGAGCATCCAGGAATATCTCCTAAGAGCAACTCCTGTACCCGCTGCCCTACTCGTTCTATCAACTGTATAAGACATGAGACGCATGGATGACTTGACAATGGAAGTGAGGGTAGCAAGCTGGGTGGCAACTTTGTCGCAAGCTCCTACAGCTACTGTACCCTGAAGAGTATCTCCTAACTCCTTAAGGAGATCTCTTTGCAACCTAGTAAAACAGGTTAAATAGTTCAGCAAACGGACAGCAAAGGTCGCTGAGCTAAATATGAGCTTCCCATATCTATCCATAATCCTGGAGTCTCTGTTAGGAGGATGGATAGACGAGGAAGTCTCAGACATTTCCTTTTTGGTGGCTGCTGCCACCACCATGGCATCAACTGGAACACCTTTTTGTTAAAAATGTTTTGTCGGGGGGGCAGAAATTAGGCCTCCTAGGGACAGGCTCCATAGTATCCGGAGACTCTCATGCCCTTCGTGAGACCAACAACCCATCGAAGGGCAGAGACATCCAAGAGGTGGAGGACTGAGAACCGAAAGCCTTCAGGAGAACTGACTCATCCTCAGTGGGGCTTTTGGACTGCCAGTCACCCCGCTGCCTAAAGATCTCAAGTATCTCAGTGAATGAGATATCCTCAGAGGGGGACCCTTCTGACTCATCTAAGTCTTACACAATCTCTTCTTGGGTACCTCATCAGTGGGAGCTTCTGGTGAGGTCTTGGAAGAGCAGGGGCCACCCAGTGGGGCTTCCTGAGTCTCTGGGTCTCTACGCTTGGTCAGGACGTGCGAGGCAGAAGCAGACACAGGCACTTTAGGGGAAAAGGAAAGCAAACCTGAGGTCGAGGATGTCCTAGGAGACATGACTCTCTTCATGGCATCAAAAGCACTTCTGCTCCGATGCGAGGGAGCCGACAGATCCAAAGAAACCATCAACACCTCCGGCACCAGGACAGTGGGCTCCGAGCCAGAGGTAGAAGCCAAGCTCATATGAGCCAAGGCTTCTTGAGGCAAAGTCTGAACCATCCAGTCAGTCCAACTGTCCTCCCAGGACCCGACCAGAGAGTGTCGGCTCCTAGAGTCCTCGATCAGCATTGAGTGGACAGAAGTGAAGACAGTGTAGCAGGCATCGACTCTGAGGGTTCCACTAACATCAGGTCCGCCTCCTCCAGCTCCGAAGGACCAGCATGGCTCAGAGGAGGAATAGTTAGGAGTCGACGCAAGGACCTTCAGCTCTGAAGCCATTTGGGTCGAAGCCGATAACATTTTTGCTAAGGCCTGTGCCAATAACAGCTTCTGCACCACCCAATCGATATCCACATCCGACAGGCTGATAAATGATCGAGAGGAGCGTACCGAAGGTGGTACGGACTGGAGCAGTGGACTCTTAGGTGCTTCGGACACCGGTTCCAAGACTGGGGACCGGTTTGTAAAGGTAAAGACTGTCGTCTTTGATGGCAGTGGAGCCGAAGTCGAAGACTTTTTGGATTTCTTCGAGTCCAATGTCTTGGACAACTGAGAACTTGCTGGATCCATCTTGGTCACTCAAAGCTTCCTGAAACAAAGGCTTCAACAAGCCTCTATCAATGAGTTTCCTCTTCCTTTCCTGCAGGACCCTTGAGGAGAAGGAATGACAAATGAAACAACTGTCTTGCAAATGCAGAGCCTCTAGACAGTAAACACAATTAATGTGGCTGTCTGTACCAACACAAAAACAAAATAACAACAAACAAAAAATAAAAAAGGGCAAATGAAGTGGCAAAATACAAAAAAAGGTTTTAATAAAACAAATTCAACAAGTTATAAAAAGCACTTTTCGTCCAGTGCTGTGACTGGACTTCCTCAGATACCAAAATACAATTTGTGATGATGTTAAATACTTGTTCCACTTAGTCACATGACTAATACATCAGTGCACTACAATTAACTAATTAGTTACTCAAAAATACTAGAACTAAGTTAAAACTAAGACAAATTAAATGTTAAAACTACTTATCATACATCCACGTTAAAACCTTGAAAGGATTATGAATGATAATATTATTCTTTAACGTAATAAACTTTTCAATTTCAAAAAAGGTAAAATGGTACAAGTTTCATTAATACCTGGAAATTGGTTAGCATTCAAATGCAGTTGCCATAGTAATTCAATGTATTCCAAAAATAATGAAGCAGGTCCTACTTGCATATTTTCACCCATTTGATCAATAACCCTGAACTTAAATTTATGATTGGAACAATGTTGGATGTGTGTCTGGCTAGTGCGTTCTCTGTTTTTGCTCTCCGAATAGCATACAAGTGCTCATAGATCTTTTCTTTACGTTTTCTATACGTTTTCCCAATATAGAAAACTGGACTGAGAACGCACTGTGTCAGATACACTACCATTTTACTGTTAGAGTTGTAACGACCAACAGAAATGAACTTATGGTTGTTGATGTGAAAAAATTGTCCCACTGCAATGGAACAACAATAATTACAGTTTTCAGAACTAAATATACCTGGTGTTCTAGTGAAGTTAACCAGAGGTGTCTCCATAAGTTTCTTTAAGTTCTTACCCCTTCTATATGTAATGATTGGTTTATTACCCAATTTGTTCATCATTTCAAAGTTGCTTCTAAATAAAACCTAGTTCTTATTAATAATCTTCCTAATATCAGCACTAAACATCATTATGAAATTCATCTTGTATTTTTTAACTCTATTTACACCTAAATTTGTATTGTTATCACCTATAATCACATTTATTCGGGGTGTCCTATATGTGTCCTCACAGTTAAATCTATATAAACTAAGTATTGGTTTATAAAAACCCACTTCACGTTTATGTGAAACTTCTGTGACCAAATCATCAATAAACCTGTCAGGATACCCTCTCTGAATAAACATATATTTAAGGTTATTAACCTCAGCTAAAAATCCTCATCAGTAGTTACCATTCTGGCAGCTCTTACGAGCTCCCCCTTTACTACTGATTTTTTTTTGTGCACGATGGATGAGCACTTGTATAATGCAAAAAGGTGTTACAATATGTTGATTTTCGATAAATTGATGCAATGTAAGCATTGAGTGTGACATCTTTTGATAACATAACATCCAAATATGCTATACTATTGTCACTGTAGTTGGATGTAAATTTCAAAAATTAGTACTAGTGTTGAATTCTTGCAAAATAAATTCAGCCACGCTTTCGTTTCCTTTTAGAACTATAAAAATGTCATCCAGGAAATGCGTGTAATGTACAATCAGATTCATAACATTGGTGTTACTAAACAAGTGGGCATGTTCCCAATGGGCCATCACCATGTTAGCGAATCTCGCACCACATGGTGAGCCCATTGCTACCCCTATCACTTGTAGATATATTGTGTCATCAAAGAGAATGTAATTGTTGGATAAAATTATACCCAACAATTCCTCCACTATCCTAAGCTCATTCTCTGGTGCATTAAAACTACGCATCCTGGCTAAAACAAATTCGATTCCCTCTTCGTGTGGGATTAAACTATATAAATCACACATGTCAATGGATAAAAAATTATTTTCCTTGGAGAACTTAATTTTGTTCACTTCTTCTAAAAAAGTCCAAGAGTCACGATTAATTTGGGATTCCTGTTCCACATACTTTTTGAGTATAGTGTCCACAAATTTAGCGCTGGCATAAGTTACTGACTGACATGCATCAACTAAAGCACACATAGGGGGGCCTTGTATGTTCTTGTGGATCTTTGGGACTCCAAATAGATTTGGAATTTTTGGGTGCAACATTGTTAAGTAATTTAAGGTGTTAATATCTATCAATGCCTCTAAATACAGATCGTTAAGGTATATATTAATCCTACGATATGCACTGCTTAATTCATTCCTACAGACTTCTCTATATGTGTTAGCATTCAATACTTTCCTCATTCTGTACTTATAGTCGTTACTCATACAAACCAACCCTCCCCCCTTGTCTGGTTTCATCATTTTCAGCGCTTTACTTCTTATGTCATTTAACAGGTCCCTTTCAAGTGAACTGATGTCAATGTGACTGTTAGTCCGTGTGTTCAATAATGCTCTAATATCGAATTCACATATTTGGTCAAACATGCGTAGTATAGGATGCATAGGGAGATTAAATATACTAGAAACATATAATTCTCTGTGCACAGATTCACTGTTGTTAAAAAACACTGTCAGGTTAAGCTTTCTTACATACATTTTAAAATCAAGTAACGTTTTAGCCAAATCAGCACGGCATGTAGGAACAAACGTTAAACCTTTTGAAAACAGTTCAACGACCCTTTAATCAATATACTGTCCAGAAAAATTATATATCTTAAAGTCGCCTTCTGCATTTGTTAAAATATCACAATTATTAGTAGGCTCGTGTATATCTACCTTTTGGTTAAGAAAAATCAATCCTCTTTCACCTGGCTGAAATGATGCGCGAGTAAAAATACAAAATAGAACAGCAATCCAAACGACACTTGCAACAGGTTTATTCAAAAAATACGGCCAAGCGCTTTCGTCCAGGAAGCCTGGACTTCATCAGAACCAATTGTTTTTCCAAAAGCCCCTATTTAAAATAAAATGCAACCAATCAAATCACTTCGATCAATACCTTTTGATTCTTACTTCCCCTCGGTGTTGTAAGGGTTCTGTTGATTCTGTTGCTTTCTTCTGGTGTTTGTTCCCTGCCTGGTGAAAATTTTGTCAGCTCGTTTGTACTACATCAGAGTACGACATGTTCACTTGATTCGTGTAGTTGCTTTTATTCACTGAAGCGTTATTATCAATGGACCCACTATTAATTTGTTTCTCTTTTTGCCTGTCTTGCATTATTCCTTGCGTTTCTCTTCTCTCTTGGTTGCTTACACCATTAACTGTGGGAACTTGCTTACATTAAACTGTACCATTCCATATTTGTGAAGGTTAAACTGTACCATTCCATATTTGTGAAGGAGGTGGATTAGGGTAGGCAGTCCTATTTTTATAGTCGTTAACATCCCTTTCCAGTTTTTTTATTTTAAGTCTAAGCTTCTCAACCTGTTGGTTAATACTATTAAAAATACGCTGGTAGTTGTAATTATAACGAACAAATTCAGGGTGACTTGTAATATTTTTACTTAGTTTCTCTACCTCTGCTGAAATTTCGTCTGCTTGGACCTTGTATTGTTTACACATTAGGTTCATCAAGTCTTTGCCTTGCTGGTCAAATAGTTCTAAAAGCTCTATATGGAATAATGATCCTACAACAAGCCCCGTAGAGTACTGACAGGATCTAAGACCTTTCGGAATAACATTCTGTCTTAAGTTTTCAATAAAGTATGTAAGTTCCAACTGTAGTTTTTTCAAATTTAAACAAATTATAATCCAAGGTTTTTAAGTCCACTACTAATGTTTGTTCATCATTTCCGGCCGGTTGCACTAAGTTTGGTTCCAAAACGTGTGATGATAGATTAGGAGAAGCTTGTAACCATGTTACCAAATCCGGTGCTCCAATAAGCCCTGAAGTGTAGTTGGACTGTTGATTAGGTAGTTACTGGCATACAAGGTTGACTTCTAGAAGTTGTCATTGTTGTAGCATTCGCTCCAGTCAAACATGTGTTTGTGTGGTTGTAATTACCCTGAGTTGTTTGAACATTCATGTTGTTGTTTCTTGTATTAACCCCAACATTAGTAGAAAAAGTTCCTGGAAGGGGATCTTTGAAATGTCCTTCACTCTGTGAAACTGTACCTTGTTGTAAATGAAGCGTAGGGCTTTGAGATAATGCTTCAACCCTACTCGGTAAATCATCAAGGCGTTTAGTCATAAGTCCTAGTAATAGGGTAAGGTTCCCTACATCACCTTCCAGATTTTGGGAAATCTGTACAAGTGGATCTACGTAGTCTTCAACCTCTTCAGATGCCATAACGTGTTCAAACTAGTACCAACACAAAAACAAAATAACAAACTAAAAATAAAAAATGGCAAGCAAAGTGGTAAAATACAAAAAAGGTTTTAATAAAATAAATTCAACAAGTTATATAAAGAGCTTTTCGTCCAGTACTGTGACTGGACTTCCTCAGATACCAAAATACAATTTGTGATGATGTTAAATACTTGTTCCACTTAGTCACATGACTAATACATCAGTGCACTACAATTAACTAATGAGTAACTCAAAAATACTAGAACTAAGTTAAAACTAAGACAAATTAAATGTTAAAACTACTTATCATATACCCACGTTAAAACCTTGAAAGGATTATGAATGATAATGCTGTCTGTAACAAACATCTTTTGGCCAAACTTTGGGCAATTTTTGAAGCCAGAATTAGGGTGCTTATCTTGGTCAGCCATAGTAATGTCAGGAAATTACTGTCACCACAAAAAAAAAAACTACAACGGTAATTACTCACATAAGCCTAAAATAAAAGTAGGCTAAATCACACATACAGTAATACAAGAATAAATGTGATGTCACACAATAAAAAATTCCAAGCAGACTATGCAAAAGAAAGGAGATAGCTGCTAAGAAACAACAAACTTATCTAAATTATCTAAGGTTTACTGTAAACTACACTTCAACAGTAATAAAGTACTAAGCCTTATCTATAAAAGGCTGGACAGACCACACAGCAAGAGATTATAACTATCTAAGAAAAACAGTAGAAATTGTGACAAAAGGTCACTGAATAACACACTGTAAATAGAGAACAACTATTAAACTAGGCCTAAAAGAGGCCAACTAGAAATTTATTAAGGCACACTAAATGGGAAGGGAAAACATACCGAAAGCTATAAGAGCTTTATCAACTATCCTAAACTATTGTAACTATCTAACTAGCAAAAAAAAAAAAATTTGTTTTCAATAAGTAATGAAAAAAAAAACAGCTTAACTGGCCCGAGCTAAATCAGAACCTCCAATCTGTTTCAGCAGCAAACTAGATCGGAGGTAATACCAGGTGCATCATGGGATAGGGACTTGGCCTCGAGCTATTTGAAGACCTCGAGCTTTGCAATTGGCCGTATCAGTGCCGAGGGATCGGCTCCGAACCCATCAGTAAAGAATGAATGGCGAAACTGAGCAACTTCACATCTCTAGTTTTGTTGACTACACCTGTGCTGTCTTGTGTTCCAAGGCAAAATATATAATTTTGTGGATCTCCTTGCTATTGCAAGGAAACATATTACACAGAACTGGAAAACTGTAACTTCTCCCAATTTTACACATTTCAAGAACATGGTTTTAACTGTCTCGCAGCTGGAATTTTAAACAATCAAGGAAAGAACAGAATGACGTACTTCCTTAAGCATTGCCTGGCAGAAAGTAAATCAAGTGCTGGAAACAGAAGACTGTAATAAATTATAATCTTATTCAAAGATAAATTCAAGAAAACAAAGTTTTTCAAATATAGACATCCTATGTAAATAGTTGGTTTTGTAATGTTTGTTTTTGGAATTGTTTCTCCACTTTAAGCTATGTAATATTTATTTGATATACATACTGTATATATGTCTATGTTTCTGATAATCAATAAAAATGTATTCAGTAAAAAAAAAAAAAAAAAGAATCCTCATCATTTATCTTGCATCTCTTTTTAGGTGAAGATGGGCTCTCTAGAGGCTAATTGAAAAAAATATGTCTTTGTAATTCAAAGGGAACATCAGGTGAACACCAAGAGCAGTCGGACCTGAGTCATGAAAAAAAAATAATGTACCTTACACAAGAATCTTTCACATAACACTGACACTAGATCGGTGAAAGTACCAAGACAGGCATCTGAAATTTTAATGTGGTTTCCAAGGCAAAACTACTGCCTAGTAAAAATTAGGCTTTATTGACAAAGGAGGGTCGAATAAAGACAGCAGCTGAATTAGGTGAAGGAATGGAAGGCCTCGGTTGATGAAAAAGTGGTGAAATACAAGGCTCATCTATTGCTGAAATCCCACCATCATGCATGCTCTCAGAAGACAACAATGCAGGTGCAATTAAATGTGCTCCTAAAGTGTTATCTTTGATACCTGACTGGATGACTCAGTGTTCTAGAGTAATTTGGGGAAAGTACAGCTGTGTAAGTAAACCTACCATAACAGTAGATGTTCAAATGATCACTGCTGAAGTAGTCTTAGCTATAAGGGTTACATCCTACGAGAGATATAACAGCTGTCTAGCTCCCAAAACTGGCACAGAGCTGGTAGTGATCCAGACACACAAAACCTTAAGAAATATCTGAAGTCTAAAGGAATATGGATGTGACAATAAGAAACGTTTAAGTTGAGTATTGCCAAGAAACTTGAAAGAGGAAAAAGTGGTACCAGGTTGTCAAGTAACATCATTCTGAATTTGGACACTAACACAGTTAGGAATGAAACATCCATAACTGGTCTCCAAGCATTTTCTTTCTTTGACACTAAGAACACCTTTGAATAAAAACTCTTCCCCATCTAGGAAGGAGGAACTTGTTCTTTCACTCATTCGGTCACCATGTTTTGAAGAGCCGGTGGAAACAAAAACAGTCTGTTCTGGAGGATGAGCAATGATCCCCTCGAAAGTAGGAATTTCCTCCCACTACCATTTTAACCTTGATGAATGATCTCCAGAATCCAAATGTCTGAAACTATCTGTTGCCAAAGCAAAAAAAATGGAGATTCAGACTTTCTGGAAGAAATAAGGGGCCAAGGTAGGAGGGCATCACTAGGTCTGGTGAACAGTCATTCAGACTTGTTAGATGGTCCTTCGTTTTGGGAGGTTTAATGCTTCTTTTTGGACCCCCTTGCCATTTCTTCTTAAACATCTGATTACCTGTATTTTGTTGAGACTGTTTATTCTGCTTTTTGCAAAAAATTGGACAAGGAGTTAGAAAAACCCTTAGAAAAACTGGAAAAGGAAAGATGAAAAATCTTAGAGATTCCCTGGATCGGCTTGCCCCTTTCATTACATTAGATGACTGCAAATTAGGGCTGTCATTGAATCTCACACTGACACAAATGTTCTCCAGGAGAGGCTGACACAGACAAGCAATTGGTGTCAGAGCCATGGGCTAAAACTAAATGCCAATAAATACATAACAGTATCCTTTTGGAAGTCATCCATCCCTGGTAACTATCATACTGACAACACACTCCTTAGCATTGATCCAGTAGTCATGGACTTAGAAACACACATACATAGTAAACTAGCCTTTGACCAACATGTGTCTACAGTAGTAAGGAAATCCTTCTATGTTGCACAACTTATAAACAAAGGTATGGCATCTAAGTCCAATGAAGTCAATGTTCCACTGTATTCAGCATTCATCAGACATGATTACAGTGCCCCATTTGGTATGTACCTAACCAGGCATATCCAACAATTGTAACATCCATGGAAGTTCCTCAGTAAAAGAATACAGGGCATAAGTAAAATGTCCTATGCAGACTGCCTCAAAGCCCTATCCCTGTAGTCTGTCTCCTACAAGCTTTTGAGGGGAGATCTATGCCTGGCATACAACGCATTATCAGACTTCACTCTAATGGACTTCCTGCATATCCACAAAACAAACAGTACCAGAACTACCCATTCTAAAGACTTAAACCTCGCCTGTGATATAAATAGGACCTGCTGGAGATATAGATATGTATCCCAGAGACTACCCTGTCTATGAAACAGACTCCCCATCTATTTGAAGGAGAGTTCCTCCCTAACCCAATTCAAGTTCAGCTTGGACAACTAGAATGGAAACTGGAAATTCTTCCCTGGCTTGTCACCTATGTCTCTAATGGACCCATGTCACCTGCAAATGGTTCATCTCCCATGAAGTGTATCATAACTTGTCAGAGATTTGGGATGCATGATTAAAAAGGCCCTTGTGGTTGTGTGCCTAGTAAACACCTATGTACCGGTTACATTTTTGATCACCTCTGCAGCAGAGGGACCAAAAACTAAATCTCTATCCAAAGGAGAATTTAAAGTGTAATTTGTATCATCAGAGAGGCTCAGAGGAATGCAGCCATGCAACCCTCCTCAACACAGTACCTGTGACCAGAGCTCTGGAAGAAGTATCAGCACAGCATATATACACACACACTCACACACATGCACTGTAAACAATGAGTAGTGACTTGTGCAATAGAAGAAACAAAATTATTTAAAGCAGATTTTTTCTGACAATGAACTGCTGATAAAACATTTGTCATACTTTCACAAATTAGTAAGAACAAACTTTAACATATTAGCCTGACAATTAAACATTCTTAAAATCAAAGTTTCGGAAGTATGCATTTTATTCCCATACTTATCAATATTCTTTTCACCCTTATCAGAGATAAGGATAGGAATTAACTAAGTGCTTAACAGCAGTGGGATCAACTAAAGCTATAGCTGTTTCATCAGGTTTGGGAATAGTGTATAAAAACTTAAAAGGCTAAGGAAATTCATATAGCCTATCTGCCTTTTTAGGGGCAGCTGTAAAATTGCAGGAAGTAGTGCAGACATCCTCTAAAGCAGACAGAACAGGATGAATGGGTGTAGATTCTGGACATTTCTTCTGTACCAACTCAGTATTTTCTGAGGCACTGGGAAACTTAAGCATTCGCTCAATGAAAACATTGGCACATTCTAGCAACAATCTCAAAGAAAGAGAAACTGCCACAGGAGGGATCAGAGGAAAAAATCCTGTATCTGCCCCTTCATCTTCCTGTTCAGATTCAGAATTTTCAATCTATTCAGGAAAAGAAGTATCCCTCTTTCTTACTACTTTACAAGAAGGATCAATAGCCTGAATTAAACCCTGAGCCAGACCCAGTAACCTACTCCTATCTAAGGAAATGTGAAGAGTAGATGCATGCTTACTTTTCTGTTTCTTTTTGACAGATAAAATGGGTCTGACCATGTTATTAATGGCAGCAGCAGCTTACCCAGGGATGGGTACAGCATTCTGATACAATAGGGAAGTCTTCCCTGTTCCCTCTTCTCAGGACTAACATGAGTGGCTCTCCCTTGCCCACTGAGGGGACCCCAAAAGCCACAGAGGATGTGGCTGACCCCCAGTCCATAGTGGCTGTGCTTTACACAATTGGGATCTGAGGTAAAAAATGAGTGGTCTGATGTACAACAAATAGCAACAGCAGAGTCACCCACCTGTAGCTAAGGCACATTGCTAGACTGCTGTGGCGGCAAAGACTGTTTGCTTATCTTGTTCTTTCTGTGGTTGGAAGAAAGACCCACCAAGGGAATGGCAGCTTGTTCCATGGTCAAGATGAAAATGGTACCTCTTTCTCAGGGAAGACAAACTGCAAATGTCAGTAAAAGCTACAACTAAGTCACTTTTTTCCACAGGAAAAAACAGTAAAAACCAGTCTAACACACTTTGCCAGCCTCAAAAATTGAGATAAACACAACTTCTCCATACAAAAAATGGTTTTCCACTTACTTTACACAACTTTTAAATTAAGAAGATAAAACAGTGCTCCAGTTTAAAAGTGCAATAGAGTCTTGTGACGGTCTGATAAAACACAAAACTCCTAGCTTTAAAATAACTTTCCTGAAGAGGAAAATTATAAAACACAAACTATATTTAGAAAATGGAAAGTTAGTGCCCAAAAGTGAATTTATCTGCCCAGCAAAGGAACGGCAACAAGCCAGCCATCAATCATTGAAAGCCTTAAGAGGAGCGTGCTCTTTGACAACAGTAAAGCTCTGAAAGGCTTGGCGCCCAAAATGGTCTTTTAGTCAGGTCAGCTCAAGCTGCCTGACAGTTTGGGTGTTTGGAAGCTTTGAAAGCTGTTCAGGTATTACATCCTTGGCAGGATATAATCCATATAGCTACAGCTACTGCAGCAATAATCAATATGATGAACTTTACTGCCCTTCTAAAAAAAAAAATGGAAGATTTATTTTTTTTTTATTTCCCTTTTACTGCATCATTTGAAGATTCATCTTTGCTGTGTTTTCTATCTTCATTCCTCATGCCATGTATTTTTTTTCATTGAACTTCTTGGTTGCATCTTTAAAGGAGTTACAACTAAAAATAATTGAAAACATAATTCTGTGATTAAAAGACATGAAATAGTTTATCATAATCACAAAAAGATTTATTTGAAGTCTGATTTAAAGATAAAAAATTACAAATAAAAATAATAACTGGCAAATGAAAGTAAGCGCTACTCAGTAAACTCTGTTGCATGGTATGAAGCACTGAAAGCAGTAAGAGAAAAGGGAAAAGGAAAAAGGCAGCACTGACTCTGAGTGTCTCAGACACCTATATAGTTTGTATGGAATACTGGCACAGGACCAGGTAAGGTATTCATAAGCAATATGGTACTTACTGCTGAAGAAACTTAAGTCAGGATGAAGCCTCAAATAAAGGGGATATAACACAAATGTTCTGATTTACTGTTTCAGTACCCCTATCTGGAATGACAGCATCATATTTGAAAATCTAAATTAAGTGCAGGATATCTCAGTATACTGACAGCTCCTATATCTTTTTGGTGTTTACATACAAAGCATTGTATGCAGCAGATATTATTTTTGTGACCTCAGACATCAGTTAAAAGACTGCACCAAACTAACACCATTCTACTATGATGCCAACACTACTCAGTAAACGAAGAGCAATTCAATGCTAAAGTCCAAGCACTTTCTAAACACAGCAACATGCAAACTGTTGCACCAGAACATAGGAAAATATATACAGGCAACAATAATAAAACCGTAGAAGGCATATAAACCACTGGAAATCATTACTGCATAATGCATACCCTATTTACCTACAGCAGCACATATCAAAGTACCACTTAAAAACAGAGAAATGTTATCTGGTAAGCTTCATCTTTATTAATGCTGTCCTGTATTTTACTAAATACCCCGAATGTCTAATAAGAAATAAACTCAAGAGAAATGTACATTTATTCTAACAACACTTTCACAATTTGGAAAAACTACTTAAGAAATACTGAATATTACAAATGGACAATGCATATTTTAATGAATGTATTGCTTTGCACTGGGTACCCAAACAGATTAGAATTTCCTAATGGGTTACAGGAGGGTTCTTTATTACACCTCAACCGTTTGAAACTTTTTGATCAAACTGATTTTATCTTCATGCATTTATTGATTAGGGACAAACTTCGTACTATGGGTACACTTAAGCAAGATATAACTTCATTACAGAAAACCATTGTGCAGGACTTGCTACTTCCTTTTACAGACTACACTTATATGAAAAATGTTCAAAGTGCAGTCAAATAAAATCATAATGGGCAGTCATAAAAGAGTAACATTTTCTTATTTTTCAGAATAAATCTTTCAGATATTAAATTTCACACAGTAATAAGGAAGCATTCTATAGTTTTATCCTCCAGTGGCAATGAAACGAAAAGCAGAGATTCAAAGGAACTTCAAATAAGATGTATTCATAAAAAATAATAAAGTTTATTTTTTATTTTTTATGAATACATCTTATTTGAAGTTCCTTTGAATCTCTGCTTTTCGTTTCATTGCCACTGGAGGGTCACACACTTGGATTTGGATTGCTCTCTTTTATGTTTACGTGAGTCTCCTGCCTCAACTGATAGCAGCACTGCATTTGGCTTTTTGAATTCTATAGTTTTACTTCATTTACTTAATATAGTCTGAACCCATAACTAGCTCAAACATTAAGAATCAAATTGGTAAATCCGGAGGAAATGGGTAAAATTGAGGATAAAAACATGTTATCCCTAAATTATGGAGATAAGAGGTATGTTGGCACAAACTCTGGAGGTAACTAAAGAAACAGATCAGTGCAGCTCTTTTACATACCAAAGAATGCTTGCTATTAAAGACTACATTTTACTGCAGCAGGCTGAACATGTTCAATGTTTGGGGGAATGAAGGCAGTTCAAACACTTTAATGTACAATTCAGAGTACAAGTTACTAAACTGAATTCACAAATCAACATTTTCATAAAGACAAAATGATATGAGACTTCTAATCATGCAAATGTGTCTATAACCAAGACAAAGTCTATACACTTCATAACACTCCTTCTCAGAAGACAACTGGGTCACCAGCATCTTCTTTTCATAAGAGACAAAGTGACTAGTTTGGGAATTAAAATGTATTGGAATGACAAAGGTGTTCAGGCAGACTTTTGTCTGGCAAACTATGAAGATCCAGCATATGAATGTGCTGCAGAAATGTTAGGACTTGTGCTGTTTCCTGAGTACCATAAAAATATGGTCTTACCATACAGGTGAACTACAGCAGGTCTCTCCTTGACAGGACCAATGCTTGGGTTCCTCCTCACCATCCAGCAGAGTTTACCAAAAACCTAGAAGACCCTGTGTTTGGGGATATGTCCATGTGCCTTTTTGGAACATACTATAAAGCATACATAAATGCACTTGCTCCCCTACCTTCAGCTCACCAGTTTGTTGCCTGGGCTCTAGTAACCACTTTCCTGCAAATCGAGAAATAACAAAGAAGATTTAAAATCTACACTGTAAATAATACAAAACAACATTACTGCCCAAATTTATTTATTTTATTTATTTGAGATTTGTTGACCAGGTTAGTCATTCCGGACTAAGGCCGCTTTTCAGTGGAGACCAGAGGAGAAAAGCTCCATGATTACAAAAATATGTAGTTTACAAAAAAGAGAAAAACTGTTTCTAGTACATGAAGAAGAGTATTTAACAATGGACAGCAAGTATACAATAACAATACTGGTACCAGATAGCATCCACTGGAAAACTGTACAGTGAGTATGCAATTTCAATACAGATTACAGTTAACATACACTGATGGCTAAACATGTTTGTTCAGGTAGGTAGACCTGGAGAGATTGAAATTAAAGTAGAAAGAAAAATAGTGGGGAGTGTTAGGGTAGCAGTAAAAAAAGAGGGAGAAGAGAAACTTGGGCAGATTTCAGTGGCTGAGGATGGATGAAAGAGAAAAATCCAACCAAAGAAGGATGGATTGAGGGTACACCAGTGTCTCTTCATAGATTACAGGATAAAGAAAGAATGTGACCTAATGTGGAGGACCCTCGACAATGGGTCCAACATTGGGGCCGAATTTCAAGCATTAAATCACTCAAGTTGAAATTAAATAGAAGGAAGCAGTGTAAATAAAACAGGCCAAGTAGCAAAGTCCTGGAGTACTATCTCACCAAAGCAGGGCTGATTTCCACAATCTTGATGAAGCTATACACAGAATACCAAGTTGTCATAGTTCACGTGTCTGAAATAGAGACATTCCTAAAGTGAGAACTGGATGCCCCCCACTCAAAGAAGTCCTCTTTTGGCCCAGGCTTTACCAGGCAGAACTTTTAGTTATGTACTTACCATAACTTTAGATGTTTGGGATCCATCTCGCCTACATTCTGTACTGATGGGACTCGGCACGCTATGCAATAGAGCGAAGTCTCTAATTGGCTGAGCTATTCTATATCCCAGGATGCACCACCACCAATTCCCCAGATCTTGTTTGTCCGCACACATGCACCCACACATGCACTGCTGATATAACATTGCCAGATGTTTCAAGATGAAACGGTCGAACTCGAACCATCCGGTCTCTTCTGATCTCCAAGGCAGGGGGAAGGAGGGTGGGTATGGGAATGTGGCCGAGATGGATCCCAAACATCTAAAGTTATGGTAAGTACATAACTAAAAGATGTTATGTGATCCTATCTACATTCTGTACTGATGGGACAGCGTCCCTAGCACCTGATTCCTGGGTGGCTCACTGGAAAACACTCCTGAGAACTGTGGAACCGAAGGAAGCTCGCACCCGAGATGCCACATCCAATTTGTAATGAGAAATAAAGGTGTGAGGAGAGGACCAGGTAGCCACAGCACAAATGTCACTAATGGCAAGCTTAGCATGAAATGCTGTTGAAGTAGCCATAGCCCTTGTAGAATGAGCTTTGACAGAGGTGGTAAGCTCTCTATTAGAAAGAAAATAAATATGACTAATACAGTCTCTGATCCACTTGGCAATAGTGACCTTCGTGATGGCTTTGCCCAATTTACTGTCTGAAAAGGACACAAACAACTGATCCGTTTTTCGTGTTTGGTGCGTCCTATCTAAGTAGAAACGCAATTGTCTGTGGACATCCAATGAATGGAAGATATATTCTGCTCTGTCTGAGTAATTGGGGAAGAAAAGTGGAAGTTCCAAAGACTGTTGAAGACAGAAATTCAAACAAACTTTGGGAACAAAAGATGGATTAGGCCTAAGGGATACTCTATCCTTGTGAAAAACCAGGTACGGTGGGTTGACACATAGGGCTTGAAGTTCCGAAACTCTTCTGGCTGATGTAATTGCCACCAAAAAAGCGGTCTTCCAGGAAAGAAATTTCAAGTCAGAAGTTGCTGCTGGTTCGAAGGGGGAAGAGGTCAAGGCACCTAATACGAAATTGAGATCCCATGGTGGAGCAGGATGAGAAACTGGAGGACGTAGCATCCCAGCACCTTTCATGAAGGCTTTACACAACTTATTGCTCATCAAAGGTGGGTCTATACTTGCATGAAAATTAGAAATAGCTGCTAATTGAACCTTAATGGTAGAGACTGAAGATCCTTGATTGAATAGGGAAGCTAGGAATTTCAAAACGTCCGCCACCGGGGCAGTAATGGGATCTAAACCCCGTAGTTGTGCCCAAATGGCGAATCTCTTCCATTTACTATTATACATTTTCTTAGTCGAATTCTTGTGGGCTGAGGACAAGATATGTATAACTTCTGAGTCTAAAACCTGGTTCCTGACTATAGTCAGAAGTGGAGGAGCCAAGCTGTTAACTTCAGTGAGTGAAGGGACTGGTGAAGCTGTCCCGACTGGTGGATCAAGAGATCTGGAACCTGGTCCAGGAACCATGGACCGTCCAGTGCGTATTTCCGAAGAAATGGCAGCCAGACTTGATGAGGCCAGTATGGGGCAACTAAAATCATCTTGCACTGCAAGTGAATCGCCTTCTGGATCACCCTGGGGAGAAGGGGAACCGGAGGAAAGGCGTACAGTAAGCCGGTGGGCCAAGCTTGGACTAGGGCATCCTTGGGAAAACTCCCCAGACTCGGGGTAAGGGAAAAGAACCGCAGACATTTCGTGTTGAGGGGGGTTGCAAAGAGGTCGCAACAAGGAGTTCCCCATCTTCTGAAGATCTGAGATGCTACTCTGTCATTCAGAGACCACTCGTGCGGGGAGAGAATGGTTCTGCTGAGTCTGTCGGTTATCACATTGGATCTCCCCGGAATATGTGTTTCTACCAAGAAACGGTTGGTTGCAACAGCCCAATTCCATACTCTCATGGCCTCTCTGCAAAGAAGGTAGGACCTGGTCCCTCCCTGCTTGTTCAGGTACCAGACTACTGACATGTTGTCGGATTGAATGGCAATTATACCTTGGGGGAGGTAGCAGTGTAGTGCTTGGAGCAACAGAAGCACTGCCCTCATTTCCAGTATGTTGATGTGTAGAGAAGTCTCGCTGGGGTGCCACTTGCCTTGAACTGACCTGCCCAGGTAATGTCCCCCCCACCCCGTCTGGGAGGTGTCCGTAGTCAAAGTGGCCACTGGAGGAGGAGGAACGAAAGGTCGCCCCCGATCCAGGTTGGACGAGATAAGCCACCAACGGAGGTCCTGTTTGCACGTCTCCGTAATTATAATTTGGTGACTGAGAGGAAGTTCCTGATATGACCACTGGACCGACAGGAGCCACTGGAGAATCCTCATGTGTAATCTTGCTAAGGGAACCAGGAGAACGGTAGCCGACATGGAACCCAACAGTTGTAGGACCATCCTTGCTGTGGCTCGGCGTTTGAGGAACAATGCTCGGACTTGAGATTGTAATGTTTCTATTCTCTCTGTAGGAAGATAGACCCGCATTTGCCTTGAGTCTATGTCTACCCCGATAAACCGTATAAGCTGAGATGGCAGCAACACAGACTTTGCCCAATTGAAGGTGATTCCTAGGGAGGTTCCTAGAGATATAGTGGCCGCTAGGTTCTGTAATAGTAGATGCCTGGAGGTGGCAGTTAGGAGCCAGTCGTCTAGATACGGAAACACCTGGAATCCAAGACTCCTCAGGTGAGCAGTCACCACCGCCAAACACTTGGTGAACACCCTGGGGGCTGTGGTGAGACCAAAAGGCAGTGCGCAGAACTGGAAATGACTGTCTCCCAGGCTGAAGCGCAGATGTCTCCTGGACGCCTGATCTACCAGAATGTGATAATAGGCGTCCTTGAGATCTATGGAGCACATCCAAACACCTTTCTCCAGTAGCGGAGAATGGATTGTAAGGTGACCATCCGGAACTTGGATTTCTTGACTGATCGATTCAGGTTGCTGAGATCCAAAATGGGCCTCAAGTCCCCAGTCTTTTTTGGCACTAAAAAGAATTTTGAGTAAGTCCCTAATCCGGTCTGGTCTACGGGGACCGGTTGGATGACTCCTTTTTGAAGCAGCTTTGAAATTTCGATGGCTGCAATATCCCGTTGACTGGGTGGGGGGTCCGGGATTTCCCTGGATGGATGGGGGGGGGGCGTGAAAAGGGGATGACGTAACCTCCGGCGATGATTCGGAGCACCCATTGGTCCTGAGTGATACTCTCCCAGGCCTTTAGGTGCCTCGAAAAATGACCCCCGACTGGCTCCAGAGCTGCACAGTCAGGCAATCCTTCAGGGGTGCTGAGAGGTTGAAGAGCCACGAAAGGACTCGTGGTCTTCAGTGTTGCGGGGGCCTCTGCCGCCTCTGGGACGGCGTCTTCCGTAAAAATTTCCCCCTCCTCTGCCTCTAGAGGGGGGATCGTCCTGCTGTGAGGGGTAATTCTTTTGAGATTTACTGAACCACATTTTCCCTCCTCTTTTAGCCTTGGGATAAGGCCGAAAGGGAGAGGAAAACCGTGCTCCTACGGCAGTCAAAGTTTTACCCTCTTGTTCACAGCGGGTCAAGGTGTCCTTTACCTTGGGTCTGAACAAAGAGGACCCATCAAAGGGAGCGTCGGCAAAGGAAGACTTGAAGGCCTCCGCAAAATGACACAGGCGGAGCCAGGCTTGTCTCCGTGAGCAACGCCATACCCGCTCTACCCCTCGGCTGCATACGAAATGACCCTCATGGACGAGTTCGATATCGACGACAGGGTAGCCAACTGAGAGCTAACCGTCTGGGCTAACTGCTCAGGCAGGTTACCAGAGAGGCTATCTGAGAGTTCCTTGATCAGGTCCCTCTGAAGTCTAGTGAAGTGCGTGAGGTAATTCAGAGACCTTAATGTAAAGTCCGCTGAAGAAAGGGTGCGCTTGGTCCATGCTCCTAGACACCTTATTAGGGGGATGGACGGACGTCAAAGCCTCTGCCACATCTTGCTGGGTAGCAGATGCCACCACCATAGCATCTACAGCCACACCCTTGGTGAGAAATTCCTTTTCCGGGGGCACTGACAAAAATTTGTTAGGGAGAGCAGGCACCAGTTCCACAGAATCTGGATGTTCCCACGCCCTTCGAGAGATCAAATCCAGGAGCTCATCGGCGGAGACACCCAGGAGGCGGAGGGCTGAGCCCGAGGCCTTGAGGAACACCGACTGGTCAGAGGAAGGGGTTTGGTCTGCCATGCTTGAGGACTTCCAGGATGTCCGCAAAAGAGACATCATCCGAGGACGACTTGGGGGACCTTTCCGCATCATCAAGATCAGTGTCGGAGGTGATAGACTCGTCAGGGGAGTCGACGTGCTTCCTCTTGCACTGTTTTTTTCTTGAGGGTTCCTCCAAAGACTCTTCAGAGGGACCTCCAGGAAGAGGGGGACCCCCAATGGGGGTGACCTCAGACCCCAGGGCTCCGCTGTCTTGAGACAGGGGGACTACAAAGGACCCAGTCTCCATGCCTAGGGAAGGTGCCGGGGAGACGGTGGAGGTAGCCAAAGAAGATTTGGCCAAAGCACTCCTCATGGCTCTAAAGGCCGGACACCCAGAATCCTGGGAAGGTCGACCCCCAAAGCCATAACAGCAGATGGCACTCCCGCAGCCGACGCACCAAGAGAGAGGCTTGGAACTGAAAACATCGGTCCCGGCCGAAGAGGTCCATGTACCGAACTCCGACCCAAAGGCCGGAGTAGGAGTAAGGGTCGGAGCCGACCCGGACACCTCCATCGGCTCCACCAGCACCGACTCCAAGGGTACCGAGGCTGTTGGAGGAGGAACCAAGGCTAAAGGGTGGACCATCGGCTCCGAAGCCGACTGGGCTGGAGCCGAAACTAACTTTTTGAAGACTGGAGACTGAAACAGCCTTTGGAGCACCCTGTCAATGTCCAAATCTGACATCTTGGAAGATCGGGAGGAGATCGAACGGGTCCGACTATACTTCTCCACCGGTTCTGAAGGACTGGGGGACCGGCTCCGAATTGTTTCAATCAAAATCGGTGCCGAAGGAGACTCCATTGTAATTTCCCTCGGTGCCGAAGAGGACTTTGGCGCCGAAGGGGAAGAGTCTGAGCGGACAACTCTCATCGGCTCCGAAATCAGCGGAGCCGATGAAGGTGATCCGCCTCACGAAGCTCCAGCCATCGGCTCCGAAGCCAGAGGAGTCGAGGCTGGAGGCATCGAGGCAGACCGTTCTGCCCTCGGCTCCGAAGTCCGTGGAGCCGATGGAGAAGCCTGCCTAGCTTTCTTAGTGGTCGGTTCCGTCGGGCTGGTCGGAGCCGACGATTTCTTTTTCTTAGAGGAAGAAGAAGAGGAAGATAATGCCTCTTCAAAAGTAGGCTTAATAAGTCCTTTTAAAATCAATTTATTTTTCCTCTCTTGGAGGACTCGAGAGGAAAAAGCGTGACACACACTACAGGACTCCTGAAGGTGTTTGGGTCCTAAACAGTGCACGCAAAGGGAGTGATCATCCGTTATAGACATTTTGTAATTGCATCTAGTGCATTTTTTAAATCCAGAGGGTCTGTGCTCTTTTGACATAATGCCAAAACAGTTAGCCAAAAACACTGAATAATCAGAACAAACACACTTACAGTAAAAAATATAAGTTAAGCAAAGGGTATTGGTCACACAACAGGAGGGCCAAGAACCCTCTAACTAAAAACGGGAACTTGATCACCTCACAAACACTACACAAAAAGGCAACTCACGCACGAGGGGAAGGCCCCTCTAACTTAAACGGAAACCTTTCCCTGAGAAAAAACATTTTTTACCACAAAAAAGTTCAGAAACTCAGTCATACACAAAGATAGCTGTTAAAACAGCTTTTTGGTTAAGTTTAAGAAAATTCCTGACAGAAAATTCTAATTAAGAAAGCACTTAGCTCAGCCAAGCTCGAGACCACGTCTTTGCTGTGTAAGCGGCAAACGAGATCTGGGGAATTGGTGGTGGTGCATCCTGGGATATAGAATAGCTCAGCCAATTAGAGACTTCGCTCTACTGCATAGCGTGCCGAGTCGGAGCCGAGGATCGGCACCGAACCCATCAGTAGAGAATGTAGGCGAGATAGGATCACATAACATCTGGATGTTTAACAGGTCAGATGAATACCTGAAGACAGCAACAACCAGCATGGCAAAGTACTCCCTCCATCACACATGTTCACAGCTTTGTACTGCTTCTCAGGCAGCAAGGAAGCAAAATGTTCCATCTCTGGGGTCTAAGCTTGATCAAAAATCTCACACAGGATTCAGAAGGTCATTTAGTAAGGAGCTTTATCCACTTACATGAGGATTCACAGATGACATCTGCCTTCCTAGAGGTAAAGGAGAATAGTCAGAGCTCTCGGAAAGCATCCTTAACATATCCTTGAATGTATTGGGGGGATGATTCAGGTTCAAGTTACTTCCCCAGATATTCGGAAAGGCATTTTTGAGGCAAAGGGATTAAAGCTTAAAACTAGTCTATGCCTCTTCTCATGAGCTTGAGCGCCTCTCCAAAGAATGGGTTATATGTAGGGGTATGAAGAGTTAGGATGGACTCATTATCCTTGTCTAATGCCTCCCTCACCACAACCTAAATAAGAGAGGGTCTACACCCTCTGCTAACCAAGGTGTGAGCTCACATATGGTAGCTGATGAAGGCAAACATGCAGATGATATATGCCCATTGTTGAGCAATAAGAAAACAATTCATAACTGTTTGCCATTCAAAGATGGGGCGACAGAGAGGCTTGCATCACTATTAGCACTAGGCATGAAAGTAATTTTCATAACTGTACATTTCCACACTTGTGACTTAACTTCCAACAGGTATCAAACATCTGTATGACGCAAACTCCAAGATGTAAGCCCCGATGCAGGAGGACTCCATGTTCCACTTTAGTCAGAGTTAGTTGGCATATAAAGGGACTAAAGAAAAAGTCCAGGGAGAGAAGTCCTCAGCCGCAAGATCAGTTAATCCATGACCAGGTTACTAAAGGGGCTGCTTTTCAGGATAAAGCAGGTTAGCCTCAAATTCCAGTTGAGCAGGCAGAGAAAAGTCAATGACAACCCTGCATTCCCTCAGCTTCTGCTAAAATAGAAGACTGGTGTTAGTTCAGGCTTTCCACCATGTGAGTATGAGGTAAGCACTTGCAGGAGACAAGGGGACTGGCTTAAAACTACATTTATCTGAAGGAGGGCTAGGCTGTGACCAGACTTCAATTGATGTGTCCTTGAGGTAATGACCAACTTATGCCTATGGTTGCATGGTGAACTCCTCAAGCAACACACTGTGGGAAATGCTCCAACAGCTTTCATATTTTCAATCACTAAATAGAATAACTGCTTCTTCCAATAGCATTTATGAGTAGAACAGAAATGTTGATAATTTCAGCAGTTGTTAATCTCATGCCCCTCCCAGACAGTAAATTTGATGACTGTGCAGGTGTCTTAACTTACGATTTTAAGACCACAAAACCAATTTGTGTTTGTTGTAGGTTTGCAAACACTGAACTCACAAATGATATTAAGGATTATGATGTGCACACTGTAAGCAGCGAATACATAAATGTATGCATCTATCATGTAACATAACTGCATGTATCAAAACTATAGCAATGGATATCCCTAAACACATGAACACCTGCATTTTTTGTTGTTGCCAAATTCTGACTGATGGAGAAGACGAACCTTCCCCAATTTCTATAAACAACATTCAGCCTACTGCATTCCTCTCAACCTGGAACCATAACAAATCTGGACAAAGGCCCATGAAAAACAGGTACAACTGGCCAAAAATCTGTGCACTGATTAACATAAAATTTGTGTAGCTAATTATGTAACCTCACCCACTCCAATTGAATTGTGGGATACCAACTTTTAAACACAAACTGAAGAACAGACAAAATACAAAATATGATCATGAACGTTTTGTGAATACAAGGCTAGACTTGTTAATATTCTTACATAACAATAGCCTCGTAAGCACCTATGAACCTATTTTCTCCATATTACTCATTAAAGGAATAAACTTTTTATCTGAAACAAATTAATTTTAATTCCCCTAGTAGCATCTGCTCTAAGAAGGAGATCACACAAGCATTTAGGTGTCAGACAAGTCTGTGTAGAATATTAACTGCATATTAACTGTATTTGCTACATTTTTTGACTAGAAAACTGATAACTCACTCACACATAGGTGTAACCAGCTGAGCACAGTCTGGCAAAGGAGCTAGAAATGCTGACAGCAGTTACTGTAAAGAACATTTATATGCCAGTTTCCTCATACCTCACAGGCCAGATAAATAATGTAAGGCAGCCTAAATGTGAGCTTCTTAAAGAAGCCACATATTCTGGATGCCCTCAAGTGAAAAACCCATCTGTTTGTCATTAAAAAAAGAAGGTTTTGGTACTTGGTGGTTGTGTTGGTGGTCAGTGACAGTGGTGCATATGCACACGTGTGTGAGGGGTGAGGGATAAATGTGTAGGATAATGTAGCACTGATGATCTAGTGGCATCTACTGGAAAACCTAACATAAAAGTGGAAATCACAGTTAGTAAAGGTGATGGGAAGGTAAGGCTGACAGATGAAACAAAGATGCCAGTTTGCTGTACTTTGGAAAACACAGACCTATTGAAGAGATAACAAATACATAACAATGACAGCTAATAAAATTGTGGAGAAGGCCGCAAGACCAACAGAAAGACTAAAGCATGATGGACACTTCAAGTGCATGAAGGCTTGGACATAGTCGAAGGGAATGGTGGGTAACTCACATGTCACCAGATTAAAAAAAACATATGCATACTGGGAAAAAACTGAGGGGCTGCCAGCCCAGCCAGATAGAATTTTGTAAATAATTCTATGCCATTGTAAATATTAATATGATCCACAGGCTGGTTTCACAAATGTAAGAAATAAGAAGTTATGTACTCACCATAACATTCCATCTGAGTAGGTAAATTTCATTTGTCAGCAACCTGTGGGTCTTCGGATCCATATCGGATCCGAATCGGCAGTTTTCAGCAGCTAAGATCCGAGCTCCAAGCTCCTCCCCCTTACCCATAACTCCCTGCCATCCCTTCCTGACCTCAGATCGAGTTTGCCTAAAACAAGGCTTGACATCACAACCTGTCTAGGTAACCGGGTACAAACTACCATGAAGCAGGAATATCAAAGAACATCCGAAAGGGACAGGGGGATGGAGGGAGGAACGGTTGCTGACAAATGAAGTTTACCTACTCAGATGGAACGTTATGGTGAGTACATAACTTCTTAATCTGAAGTAGTTAACTTCATTTGTGCATCAACCTATGGGACAGAGTCCCCAGCTACCTGAACCTTGGGAGGCCCTCAAGGAAGGATGTTCCGGAGCACTGCGGAGCCAAAGGATGCTCTCCCTCTGGAAACCAGATCTAACTTGTAGTGGTTTATAAAAGTGTGAGATGAGGCCCACGTGGCAGCTGAGCAAATATCATCTAACGAAACTCTAGCCTGAAAAAAAGCAGAGGTAGAAACAGACCGAGTTGAATGGGCATGGACTCCCTGAGGAGCAGGCCTGCCAGAACTCTCATAAGCCAAAAGAATACACTGAGAAACCCACCTGGATAGTGTGACTTTAGAAATAGCTTTCCCCAAACTGGATTTAGCAAAGGACACAAATAACTGATCAGAACGTCTATGACCGGCTGTCCTGTGCAGATAAAATCTCAACTGTCTGTGTACATCCAAAGAGTGTAACTTGTATTCACCCTTATTTTGGTAGTTGGGAAAGACCGGCAAATTAATAGACTGATTAATATTAGCTTCCGAAGCAATTTTGGGGAGAAAAGAGGGGATTGGTCCTGAGGAAAACCCTATCCTTATGGAAAATCAAGTACGGAGGTTTGGCACAAAGGGCTTGAAGCTCCGAAACCCTTTTTGCCGACGTGATAGCGACAAGGAAGGCTGTTTTCCAGGATAAGAAATTGAGATCTACCGAGGCAGCAGGCTCAAAGGGAAAAGCTGTTAAGGCCTGGAGCACCAGCGATAAGTCCCAAGGAGGGAACACATCTTTCACCGGAGGCCTTAGTAGGAAGGTGCCTTTTAAGAAGGCCTTACATAATCTGGATGAAGTTAGAGGGCCAAGATCACATCCAACATGGTAATGAGCGATAGCCGCCAACTGTACTTTGACTGTGGAAGAGCTAGCCCCTTTATCAAACAGCCCCGACACAAAATCCAGCACAGCTGGTAACGGAGCTGTGAAAGGATCCTGGTTCTGATGTTCAGCCCAAATAGAAAAACGTTTCCATTTGCTATGATAAACCTTCCTAGTAGACAGCTTATGGGCAGCCACTAGGATCGCTTTGACCTGGGAAGAGATACCGGGAGTCCAAACTAACAGTGGAACTGGATCAACCAAGCTGCGAGCTTGAGGTTGTCCAGGTTCAGGGTTGGTAGGCCCAGGGGGTGAGATATCAGATCCGGAAGGGGATCTAGAATCCAGGGAGGATTCACTAGATGAGACCACAGATAAGGGAACCATGCCTGACAAGGCCAGAATGGGGCAATGAGGATTATCGTGCACCCCAACCGTCTGGCTTTCTGCAGAAATTTGAGCATCAGGGGAAGGGGCGGATAAGCATAAAGAAGATCAGGAGGCCAAGCATGCACCAGAGCATCTCTTGGGGATTCCCCAGGTGGAGGAGGTAGAGCAAAGTAGGTGTCGCACTTCGTGTTTGAAAGAGAGGCGAAAAGATCGCAAAAAGGTTGACCCCATTTGGAGAAGCTCTGCTTCGCTACTTTGGGATTCAGAGACCACTCGTACGGGGAAAGGATGGTGTGACTCAGTCTGTCCGCTAGGATGTTGGACCGACCCAGAATGTGCGTCGCTACGAGAAAGCGGTTGGTGGAAATCGCCCATTCCCAAACTCTCATGGCCTCTCGACAAAGTGGATAGGACCTGGTTCCCCACTGTTTGCTGATGTACCAAACGACGGACATGTTGTCCGTCTGGATCGCATTCGTCCCGACGGGAAGAAGGCTCTGAAGTGCTTGCAACGCAAACAGCACAGCCCTCATCTCCAGGACACTGATATGCAGTGAGGTCTCCGTCTGGTTCCACGTGCCTTGGACGGTCCTGCCACAACAATGTCCCCCCCACCCAAGGCGAGAGGCGTCCGTGGTCACTGTGGCTAGGGAGGGGACATAGAGAAGGGGTGCCCCTTTTGGAGGTCCGGAGACTGGAGCCACCACAAGAGGGCATGCCTGCAAACCCTGCAGAGAGGGACAGGATGGCTTAGGGGAAAGCGTAGGGAGGACCATTGGACTTGGAGTGTCCATTGCAGAATTCTCATATTCAGGCGTGCCATGGGGAGGAGATTGATGGTAGCCTAGGGCCCTCAGGACCAGTTCTGCCAGAGGGTTTGGACAAAGAAGAATGGCCTGCACATGTAGTTTTCGGGATCGCAACCGGTCCAGAGTTAAGAAAACTAAGTGCTGGTTTGTGTCTACCCTGGCTCCGATAAAATCTATGACCTGAGTCGGGAGCAGGGAGGACTTCCCAGCAAGAATTGTGATCCCCAGCCGGGGAGCTAAGCGAAGGAAGAAATTCCTGGCTGTGCAGAGTAGATGCCATGTGGGGGCAGTCAGGAGCCAGTCGTCCAGGTACGGAAAGACCTGAAGTCCCTGGAGTCTCAGGTGGGCCGCTACTACCGCTAACACCTTGGTGAACACCCTGGGGGCTGTGGTGAGACCAAAGGGGAGGACCCTGAACTGATGGTGACTGGCTCCTAGCCAGAAGCGGAGGAACCTCCTGGATCATCTGTCCATTAAGATGTGGTAGTATGCATCTTTGAGGTCTATGGAGCACATCCAGTCGTTCTCCTGCAAGAGGGGGAGAACGGATTGAAGAGTGACCATCCGGAACTTTTCTTTGGCTATTGCCAGGTTCAGTAGGGATAAGTCGAGGATAGGCCTCAAGTCCCCCATCTTTTTTGGCACCAAGAAGAACCTGGAGTAAAAGCCCGATCTGTACTGGTCTGGGGGGGATGTGCTGGATCGCTCCTTTTTCTAGCAGCTGCCGAATTTCTGTAGCTGCGGCCTCCCTCTGATCGGGTGGGACATCGGGGAGGAATCTGGGTCTGAGAGGGGGATGGAGAAACGGAATCTCATAGCCTCTGGATATAATCCGAAGCACCCAGCGGTCTGTCGTGATGGACTCCCAAGCTGATAGGTGCTTTGAGAAACGCCCCCTGACTGCCTCCAGAGTGCAGCAGTCGGGTAATCCCTCAGGGTTGCTGCGTGGGCAGATCAGAGAAAGGTTCTCTGGACCCAAAGTTCTTCGGGCCCCCTCTGCCTCTAGGGCAGCATCCACCCTGTCCTCCTCTGTCTCTGAAGGACGGGGAGTCCGGAGCAAAATGGGATCACTGAGACTTTCGGAACCACATCTTCTTCTCTCCCTTTTGGTTCTTCAAGAAGGACCTCTGGGGAGCAGCGAAGCAGACTCCGACGGCAGACAACGTCTTCCCATTTTTTTCGCTCTGGACCAAGGTATCGCGTACGGTCTTGCCAAAAAGGGCAGAACCATCAAACGGGGCATTAGCGAATGACACCTTGAAGGGTTCCGCGAAATCACAGTGGTGGAGCCAGGCCTGTCACCTTAGTACGATGCCCAATCCGTTAGCTCTAGCGGCCCCTTCAGTAGCATGGGACAGCAGCCGCACAGAGGTATTGGAAATTGACCTGAGAGTGACCATTCGGGTAGAGTACACCTGTTTGTCCTCTGCCGACATGAACTCTGGGGGCAACCCAGTGTATTCTTTGATAAGATCCCACTAGAGCCGTATGACATGTGCCATGTAGTTCAGCGACCTTATGAAGAAGGTGGCTGACGCAAACATCCGCTTCTCTAAACGGTCCATCGCCCGGGACTCCTTGTCAGGGGGATGGAGTGAGGGACTCTCTTGGGCCAGTTCCCTCTTGGTGGCCGCCGCCAGCAACATGGCATCTACAGGGGTTCCCTTGCTCCAATGAGACCTGTCCGAAGGCGGGCTGAGAATTCTGTCAGGCCTCTTAGGGATGGGCTCCACAGTGTCCGGCTCCTTCCAGGCCCTGGTAGTGATCAGATCTACCAGGGGATCGGCCGGAAGGGACACCCAAGAGGTAGACGGGCCTGCTTCAAATGCCTCCAGGAGCACGGACTTGTCCAAGGTAGGCTTTGGGGCAGACCACCCCCCCCCCTGATCCTGAGCATCTCCATGATGTCTCCAAATGAGATGTCTTCAGGGGGTGATCTTGGGGAGCCTTCCCCTTCCTCCAAGTCGGTGTCCTCAGTCAAGGACTCGGGGGAGTCCAAGTGCCTCCTCTTGCACTTGCGCTTGTGAGGGACCTCCACAGGGGGGCTGTCTGAGGAGGCCTCACCAACCACATCTTGTTCCAACAAGGGAACTATCTGGGACATCTGAGCAGGCTGTCCCTGGGGCCGGGTGATGGAAGTCAGACCCATCTGCAAGGGAGTGCAGGGTGGAGCCATAGCTAAAGCCGGGGGCCTGGATTCCATCGACAGAACCCTCTCTACCACGTCGAATGCCGAAGGAGAGATGCTCCCCCTAGGATCCGAGAGCCGACTCTCCCTCGGATCCGATGGGCAGATCGGGGCCGAAGCCATCGGATCCGAAGGGGCCAGTATGCTCCGACCTAGTCAGAGCCGAAGGCACACTGACAGCCTCGGATCTGAAGCTCAGCTCTTGGCTCCGAGAGTTAGGATCCGTAGAAAAGGGACCCGACAGACTTGAGGGTACTGTCTGCACCGAAGTACCGGAGACTACCGGCGCCGACACCCCCCAACTCCGATGCTACTCGGCTCCGAAGACCCCGAACCCAGAAAGCGGGTCGGGGAAGGAGCTATTGGGGAGAAAAAGGGGGTCAAGCTCCCCAGGGGGAGGCAGGAGCACTCCCATCTGCAGCTGGGCCTGGAGGAACCTTCTCATCATCCGGTCCAAGTCTGCATCAGTCAGGCTTCTGGTTGACCTGGAAGAGGCCACAGAGGCGGGACGAGAGTGCCGCCTCGATGACCTCAAGGGAGATCGGGTCTCCTCCTCCTCCGGCCCCGGCAAAAATCAGGGAGAACGGATCCGAGAAGGAGAAGGCCCGGCCGTCCTGGGAGGAGAGACCCGCTTGGCAGGCGGGGCCGACGCAGAGGCCTCGGCCCGCCACTTGTGTTTCTCGCGGCGCTTCTCCCTCCTAGCTTCCCTATCCTCCTGGCCCGAAGAGGGAGGTTGAGTCCCAGCCAGAGGATGGGAAGGGTCCGTGGATGCTGCCGCAGCAGTGGCAGGGACCATGGAAGGGCCAGAGGACGGAGCCGAATCCGGGGGCAGGAGTCCCGCCAGAATCAGCTTCGACCTCCAGTCCCTGACAGCTCTGGGGTTGAACGCTGCACAAATAGTACAGCCAGAAGAAAGGTGTTCAACCCCAAGGCATAAAATGCACCGAGTGTGGTCATCAGCCGGGGAAAGCTTATGGCCACACTCGGTACATTTAGAAAAGAATGTCTTGGAGGCCTCAAACATTTTAACTAAACACAAGCACTAGGCCCCAAGACCACACACTCAACACACCCTAACACTAGAAAAAAACAAGGGGGAGGGAACGCAAAACCCGAGGGAACACTCTAAACTAAAACTAAACTAGTTCCACACTCAAAAAAATCACCCAACTTAAGAAAAAAGAAAAGATTTTTCTCACAGAAAAAACACTGGAAACTCGAACGCTCAAGATCAAGCTGCTGTTCAAACCGCGGCAAACTAGATCTGAGGTCAGGAAGGGATGGCAGGGAGTTATGGGTAAGGGGAGGAGCTTAGAGCTCAGATCTTAGCTGCTGAAAACTGCCGGTTTGGATCTGATATGGATCCGAAGACCCATAGGTTGATGCACAAATGAAGTTAACTACTTCAGATACTGTGTTATGTGCTAAGCTTCAAAAATGTAACCACAGTGCACCCTGTTGGAAGAAAGCTGATAAGTAAAGAATTTACGACTGTGTGTGATGTCAAGCTCAGAGAAAGGATATCTGCAGCTAGAAATTCTTTCTATTGTCTTAAGACATAGATAATTACTAGGTTTCACATGTGAAGTGTCTTTTATTGCTGTGAATTCCTGACAAGTGCAGATCAAAAAGAAATGTTAAAATTTTGAGTTCTGTGAGTCTGGGAAACTTCAGCAGAGGTGACAAGAATGATGTAATCTGAAATGACTCAGCAGTAATGTGTATTATCAATTTAAGGGCTATCTCAGAAAGAAAGTATAGCATTTTGTATTTTGTTCTGAATCTGCCCACAACTCATCAGCACTGTGCCTTGCTCTGTAAGTAAGATATATTTAGAACAATGATTTCTCTTAGAGATAGATAGAAATAGTAAAATTAGTCTAGCTGTTTTCTATATTTATAGGGACTGTCCTACATTGTTGTTTTAAAGTATTTCCTGTGATTTCTGAACTCTCTATTGTCACTGTATTGAATCAACGAGTATTGTCTTGTTTTTATTATTTATTATTAAATATATTTAAACCCTTTAACTGTGGCTGTTTTGTGTAGATATAATTTAAGCTCTTATATTACTTGCATGTATTTGGTGATACTGTATAGGCCACTCCAATAATCTTGCTGTTTGTCAAACTTACTATTTGGATAATAGTAATAATGCACAGTAGAATTGAACACCCTTTGGTAAGGACCTTTTTTACTACATAAGAGTAGTTGGTGGCAGTGGATTACTACCTTATAGTCTGGGCAGAAGGGGGCATAGCTACTGAACCTGTGCCAGCCTTCCCCAGGAGTGTGTGTGTGTCTGTATATAAATCAAATCTCAAAGTGTGTGTGTGTGTGTGTGTGTGTGTGTGTGTGTGTGTGTGTGTGTGTGTGTGTGTGTGTGTGTGTGTCAGCTACTTGGGCAGGGATACGAAGCACTGGTAGGACAGGGAGAGTGCTGGAGGTTTTGACGTGACCACTCGGCTGGGATCTGTACCCTATAGCTGTGTCAGTGGGAGTCGTATTGGGGATCTGGAAAGAAAAGGAGAAACAAGCCTCAGACTGACAGTGATCTCTGTGTGCTCTTAAGAGAAATTGTACTTTACTGTGTGTGTACTTGTTATCCTCCCAATGTGGACGCCCCTCAATGATGCTAGTGGTTAGGATTGAGGCTCCTTGATTAATGGGCTAGTGCACGGGCGTCACATTTTAATTGTTTGGCAGTGGTGGGATATCCACATCAAATATTAATTGGTTGATAGTGGTGAGTTAGCCACATCACATATTAATTGGCTTGTAGTAGTGTGGATAGTGAATTCCTGTAGCTTTTGTACAGTGATCACTGAAGGTGTTTTTGTACTCTAAATCAGCCATGCAGTGAACATTCAGAGTTCAGATTACAATTGTTTTATTTCTTTTGTAGCTTCGTCAGGGAGAGCAGGCAAGCATGTCAGCAGAGGAGTATGACAAGCTGGCAAGGAGGCATTTGGCTGAGATGTGCCAGGTAAAGGACTGGTACATGGAAACCTGACTAAGGCAAATTAAATTAGACCACTTAATAATCCCCCTTACGACCATCTCCTTGGATACAAAACACCACCAACCCATTAGATCCAGATATATCAATCCCAAAACTAAGAATTACCTAAGATGAATATTTAAATTCCTGAAGCTCACAATTAGACTACATGGCAACCTCACAAGGTATGGGGGCATTCATCCAAACCCTGGCCCAACCTCACTAGTCTATCCTAGCCCCAATTCTACTATTCCCACTAACTTATGAACTTTAAATAGACCTTCAAACTCACTCCTGGTCAGTCACCTAAATATTAGAAGCTTAAATAATGAAGTCCACCACCTGCATGCACTCTTAGATACACATTCCCCGGATATACTTTGGCTTACTGAAACCTGGCTAAACCATCAGAGGCAGATAATGAGGTTTTACCACAGGTTATAACATACTAAGGTTAGACCGTACCCCTAGGAAGGGAGGAGGGGTAGCTGTACTATACAAAATTACTCTAGATTTGACCTCTGATTCCACACAACCACCCGTGTTGATAATGCTGAAATTTTCATTACCAAGCTTCAAATTAATAAAAACAAAAGTATTAACATAGTCTGTGTCTACATTCCCCCAGGTAATAACGCAAACACCCTAGAAGATATCCTTTCTTGACTGTCTAGTAACTACTCTCAAGAAACCATTGTTCTAGGAGACTTCAACATCGACTAGAATATTTGTTCCTCAGAATCTCTGACCATCCATGTAAATCTATACAGATTTACTCAGATCATATTCTCCCCTACTAGGATCAGTAAACCTAACAACAAAGATAATATCTTAGATTGGATACTCATTAATAGCCACCCCCACATGTATAGGAGTGGTACCCAACCTAAAGACATAAGTGACCATTTTCTTACCTGTATAATCAGGCTTAAGACTGACATGCCCCAATTAGAAACAACAAAAACTTTAAACTCGCTAATTTCATAAATGAACTCAAAGCATGTAATTGGGCAGTCCTAAAACATCTACCACTTGAAGAAGCTGCATTATATTTCAACACCAGATTCCTAGCCATCCTTGATACCCATGCACCTGCACGTTTTATAAGAACTAAAGCAAAAGTTGCTCCATGGCTTTCAAAAGAAACCAGACTAATGATCTTACTTAGAAGAAAAGCTTGGACCACTTGGTGTACCACAAAATCCCCCTTAGATCAACTTAAATTTAGACAACTAAGGAACAACACTAAAAAATCTACCACCCTAGATAAAAAAAAACTTTTACTGCCATGTACAACAGAAGCACCAAAACAATCCACAAAAGTTTTGGGCAGGCATAAATAAACGTATTCACCCAGGGCAATGCACAACTACTACCCCCTCGGCTACCATCCAAAAACCTTCGGAAGACGGTGCCAATTCCTTTAATAGTTTCTTCACAGAAACTATCCAGTCATTAGCTACCCAACTATCTCCCAGTTGCCCAAGTTCTAACACCGCTGCACCTAGTTCTCAACTCCCCTTTAACTTTCAACCAGTTTCCACATCACTTATCCATGCCCTAATCAAGAAACTAAAACCTACCACCCTTGCAGCGGATCTCCTCCCAGCCGAGTATCTACAAAAAGCTGCGGATGCCATAGCATACTCAATTGCTATCCTGATCAACAGAACTATATCAGAAGCCACAATCCCCCCTTCTGGAAGACACTCCATGTTATTCCATTCCACAAAGGGGGCAGTTCCACTGAACTGTCAAATTACAGACCTATAGCTATTTTGTCACCCTTATGGAGAAGTGCACCCATAAACAACTCCTGAGCCATCTCATTCAGCACAATCTCCTGGCTAACTCACAGCATGGTTTCAGACCATTCCACAGTACAACCACAGCCCTCCTCTCCTTCTCCAATGTTGTTAATCAAAACCAAAACTACAATCAACTTTCTTCTGCCCTCTTTCTTGATCTCTCCAAAGCCTTTGACATGGTCAACCACCAACGACTCATACACACACTTAAAACTATTCCCCTAGATGTCCAGGCTATTCAATGGTTCAAATCTTATCTGAGTGGTAGACAACAGGTTGTACTATGGCAGAACAAACTATCTTCCCTTCTACTGATCACCCTTGGGGCCCCTCAGGGCTCTATATTAGGACCCCATTATTTTCTATTTTTATTAATGACCTGTACACAGTTATCCCAACAGCCACCTCCATTCAATATGCAGATGACTCCACTATGATTTGCTTTGACACCTCCCCTTTAAGTCTGCAGACTCTATCCCAAAATGTTTTTCATACTGTTGAAAACTGTCTCTGTAATCAAAGTCTCCTATTAAATCCTAACAAAACGAAGCTACTGCTTTTCTCCCCCACTCATAAAGCCTCCACTCCAACCTTTACTATAAAATCTAACAATGGCACACTGTCACTGTCCCAGATCCTTGTACCAAACTCTTAGGTGTAACAGTTGATAATAACCTCAAGTTTGATATGCATATTAATCAAACTATTAAAAAAGTTAATAAAAAATGTGGCTCACTACTCAAGATCACACCTTTCCTCACTCCACTAGTTAGGATGGTAATTGCCAGTACACATCTACTTTCCACCCTCCTTTATGCATCCCCTCTCTTCATGAACTTGAGTGCGTCTGACCTTAATAAACTCTCTAGCTGCTTTAATCATATTGCTAGATTTGCCACTGAAGCAGCATACAGAACACACCACTGTCTGAACCTAAAGAATCTAGGGTGGCTAGAATTGCCTATCCAACTTCAGTAGAATCAGCTAATAGTAGCACATAAAATTCTCTACCAACCTGAAAACACACCCGTACTTACAACGATTATCACCCCTTAAAGCAACCTCCAGGCACTTTGGTCAACCAACAAATTACTAGTCCAAACCCTCAAAAGCAACAACTCATCTGGAGACTCTCTATATGCCAACTCTGTTGGCAAAATATGGAACTCACTTCATGCTGAGCTTACTTCAGAACCCGTTCTAACCCAATTCAAAAAAAAAATCTAAAACACTACTTTAAAAGACAATGGCTGTGTCATTGCTCTAATCCTGACTAACTCTGACAATATAAACATGTGCTAAAGAGGTTTTTTGGCCACCCCCTACATTGCTTCCTAATTGTTACTCTATAACAAATCAGATTTATATATGACAGAATGAATGACTTTTATGCTATGTACTGTATCTGTAACGGTGCTTTAACTTGTTTAATGTAACAGTTTTTCTGTATGTATGTATGTATGGAGCTTTTCTCCCCAGGCCTCCGCTGAAAATGGGCAAGTATCCAGTCGGACTATCCTGGTCAACAAATATAAAATAAATAAATAAATGATTCCAGCTTTGGTCACAGCTGAATCTGAGAATAGCAACCAGGAAGATGATCAGACTGGCCGTGGAGATGTACAACACTCAGAGAATGGACAGCTCAACCTTTCTACAGAGGACTTAAAAATCCATCTGGAGCTAAAGAGACTTAATTTGGAGGCTGAGCATTTGGAAATAGAATCAGCAGAGAGACTGAAGCATCCAGAGACCGAGGAAAATGAGAAACTGCTATGCCTGGAAACTAAGGAGAAAGAGGGGCAGAGGCAACATGAAAAGATGCTGACTCTTCACCAGAGTCATGGAGGTAATGAGGAAGGGAGTAACCAGACCTCAGAAGCACAAAAGGTCAGTAAATGTCTTCCACATTTACAGAGAGGGATAATTTTGATAGTTTCATTCATATGTTTGAGAGGGTATGTAAACAGTATGATGTTGACCAAGGGCTCCGGGTACGGTTCCTGACTGTCTTACTCCGTGGTAAAGCTGTAATTATTTTGTCCAAACTGTCTGACAATGGCTTTTTAAATTAAAATGTTGTAAAGAATTGTTTGCTAGAATTTTTAAGCTAACACCTGAAGCTTATAGGAAAAGATTGCGTGAGCACAGATGCAAGGCAGATGAAAGTGTGTGTGAATATGTTGCTGACCTGAGCACTTATTTTCATAGGTGGATGAGTGGATCTCAGGTCACCACGTTTAAAGGGCTGGCAGATCTTTTGGTGAGGGAACAAGCCCTTAGCACTTTGCCTGAGGACATGAGGATCTGGTTAGCTGATAGACAATGCTCTACTGTAGATGAGTTGGGGAAGAAGGGAACTAGCAAGCAGGGCATCACTGTACAGGAAAGGGACACCCAGTGCTGCTCATGGGACTAAAGGCACCAATGGCTGGCAGCCCAGACTGCCTCAACTGAATTTGCCAGTAGCAGGGGAAGCAGGTACACATCCAGGACTTACGGTTAAATGTTTTAAATGCAACCAGTGGGGCCAAGTAGCATACAGATGTACACAGAGGCAAGGTGGGGACCAAAAGATGGGAGAGCCAGTAAGTGGGAATGACAAAATGCCAACAGTAGGCTGTCTTGTGACAACAAGGGTACCAAACTACCAAAAGAGGTTATACCCTATCATAGTAAATGGCAAAGAGGCCATTGTTAAGAGAGAGACAGCCTCTCACATAACCATTGTGAAGCCTGCAATGGTTACAGAGAAGCACTACTTGACTGGGGTGTCTACTGCAGTCAGAGCTTTAGGGGGGACTCCATTCCAAATACCTTTGGCTAGGGTTCACCTTGACTGGGAGGGTGGAAAAGGAAGCCAACAAGTAAGTGTGTTTGAGGATATCCCTGCAGATGTCCTGATAGGGAATGATTTTGATAATGCAGTACCATGTGCTCATGTAGTTATACACAGTCAGGCTTGGAGACAAGCATTTGGGTCTGGTAGCCTGGGGGAGACCCAGACAGACCGCACACTTGCAGCCAGGACTGGTGAGGTGGCTTCTTCAGGGAGAGGGCTACCCTGTAGCAGTGAGACTGAAGGTGAGCCACAGCTGTGTATGGGTACTGATGTTCCCTTGGACAGAATGACTGCCAGGGCAGAGGTGAGTAGTAGTATCCAGGCTGACAGTGAGGCACCGCTGTCAGAGGATGCCAGACTTCCTGTGGAAGGGGAGCTGGGAAGTGTTACAAAGCGACAGTTGAGACAGGCTCAGCTCTCAGACCCTACATTACAAGGCCTGAGGGAGGTAGCTAGTGAGGCACCTACTTCTCAAGGGAAGGGGGAATCTGTATACCGGGACAAAGGGTTACTGTACAGAGAATGGATCCCGGAGGGAGGGCTAGAGGGTGAGAGAATACAGCAGTTGGTAGTGCCTAGAGCCTACAGTCTGGCACTTCTAGCCATAGCCCATGATATTCTCTTTGCAGGTCATATGGGCATAAAACATACAAAGATACGTATTATACAGAACTTTTATTGGCCTGGGATTTCCAGAAATGTAACAGGGTACTGCAGGACCTGTGAGCAGTGCCAAAAGGTAGGCAAGGCAGGAGACAAGGTGAAAGCTCCTTTGATGCCTTTGCCTGTGATTGAGGAGCCATTTCAAAGGGTAGCTATGGTTATTGTGGAGCCTCTGAGTACTCCACATTCCACAGGAAGAAGTATATCTTAGTGGTAGTAGATTAATCTACAAGATACCCTGAGGCAGTGGCTTTGTCCTCCATTGAGGCAGAAAACGTGGCAAATGCTTTGTTAGAGATTTTCAGCAGGGTAGGTTTCCCAAAAGAAATACTGACTAACAGAGGTGCCAATTTCATGTCAGACCTGCTGGCTTGTCTGTGGAAGTACTGTGGGGTGAAGCACTTAAAGACCACCCCCTACCAACCCCACACTTGTTGAGAGGTTAAACTCTACACTCAAGTCCATGCTATGGGCATTTGCAGACCAGTTAAAGAAGGAGTGGGACCAAATATCTGCCCCATCTGTTGTTTGCTTACAGAGAGGTTCCCCAGGAATCCACAGGTTTTTCACGCTTTGAGTTGCTGTATGGGCATAGAGTGAGAAGGCCTCTAGATTTAATTCGAGATGAGTGTGAAAGTGAGTGTGGCTCTCACAAGGAGTCTGTTGTGGCATATGTCCTAAACCTCAGGACAAGGCTCAGGGAACTCATGGGTTTGGCCTAGGAGAACCTGGCAGAAGCCCAACAACAGAATAAGGTCTGGTATGACAGGAATGCTCGAGCTAGAGAATATGCTGTAGGGCAGCAGGTAATGTTTCTCATTCCTGTCAGACACAACAAGCTGCAGGCAGCCTGGGATGGACCCTACAAGGTGGTAAGGAAGGTCAGTGATGTTAACTACATGGTGGAACTGCTAGGTAGGAGGCAGGAGCACAAATTGTACCATGTTAACATGATGAAACCTTACCATGATAGGGAGGCCCTTGTGCTGAGTATTTGCATTGGACTGCAGGAGGAGTCTGAGGGATTTCTGGTGAGTGATCTCCTCAGTGAGGCTCAGACTGACACTGCAAAGGAAGGGGTAGCAATGTCCCAGCATCTATCTCCTACCCAGGTTCGAGAAATCCAAGCAGTGTTACAGGAGTTTGGGGACATGTTCACTGAGAAACAAGGGTGCACCCACCTGGTGCAGCACCAGGTGGATACAGGACCCCAAAGGTCTATTAGGCAGGCCCCTTATAGGGTGCCTGAGAGAGTCAAACAGACTCTGAGGGAGAAGATAAAGGAAATGTTGGAATTAGGGGCAATTCAAGAATCCAACAGTCCCTGGGCCTTCCCAGTGGTGCTGGTGCCAAAGAAGGATGGCAGCACCAGGTTCTGTGTGGACTACAGGAAATTAAATAGTCGCACAGAGTCAGATGCTTACCCCATCCCTAGGACATATGATGCCCTAGAGCAGCTGGGTAGGGCTAAGTATCTTACCACCTAGAGAGAGGTCAGCCTTTGTGACTCCTTTTGTCTTGTATGAGTACACAAAGATGCCCTTTGGGATGAAAAATGCCCCAGCAGCTTTCCAGAGGCTGGAAGATCATATCCTAGCAGGAGCAGGAGATTTTGCCCTGGCATACCTAGATGATATTGCCCTCTACAGCCATTCCTGGCAAGAGCACTTTCAGCATGTCACGGAGCTGCTGGGCAGACTATAGAGGGCAGGACTGACCATCAAGCTCAGCAAATGTCAGGTGGGTATGGCAGAGGTCTCCTACCTGGGACATAGAGTGGGGAGTGGTAAGATCAGGCCAGAACCTGCCAAAGTGGAAGCCATTTAGGCATGGCCTGCACCTGTTACCAAAAAGCAGGTGAGGGCATTCTTAGGGACAGCAGGGTACTACAGAAAGTTTGTCCCCAGTTATAGTACCACAGCTGCTCCCCTCAAAGACGTGACAACAAAACACAGGCCAGATAAGGTAGTGTGGACCACAGCATGTGAGCAGGCATTCCAGAAGCTTAAAGAAGCTTTGGGAGGACCCCTGTGTTAGCCAGACCAGATTACAACAAAGAATTTGTTGTGCAGGTGGATGCTTCGAATCATGGGGTGGGGGCTGTACTTAGCCAGATTTCTTCAGAGGGAGACGAGCACCCAGTGGTTTATCTCAGTCGTAGGCTCCAACCCAGGGAGAAATGCTATGCAGCTGTAGAAAAAGAATGTCTAGCCATAGTGTGGGCACTGCAGAATCTTCAGCCTTATCTGTATGGAAGGAAATTCACTGTAGTTAAAGACCATACTCCCCTAATATGGTTACATCAAGCCAGCCAGCAAAATGCCAAGCTGCTTAAATAGAGCCTAGGGTTGCAAGTATATATGTCAGTGCAGCACCACAGTGAGGTTAGCAATGCCAACGCAGATGGGCTCTCAAGACAGGGAATGGGGTAAGGTATACTCAGATAGACTCAACCATCTCAACCAACGTTTCTCAAGGGACACTTGAAAAACTAGCTTGAATTCTCTGAGGGGGAAGAAATGTGAAAAACTGAGGGGCTGCCAGCCCAGCCAGATAGAATTTTGTAAATAATTCTATGCCATTGTAAATGTTAATATGATCCACAGGCTGGTTTCACAAATGTAACAAAACTGTTATGTGCTAAGCTTCAAAAATGTAACCACAGTGCACCCTGTTGGAAGAAAGCTGATAAGTAAAGAATTTATGACTGTGTGTGATCTCAAGCTCGGAGACAGGATGTCTGCAGCTAGAAATTCTTTCTATTGTCTTAAGACATAGATAATTATTAGGTTTCACATGTAAAGTGTCTTTTACTGCTGTGGCTTCCTGGCAGGCGCACATCAAAAAGAAATGTTAAAATGCTAAGTTCTGTGAGCCTGGAAAACTTCAGCAGAAGTGACAAGAATGATGTAATCTGCAATGACTCTGCAGTAATGTGTATTATCAATTTAAGGGCTATTTCAGAAAGAAAGTATAGCATTTTGTATTTTGTGCTGAATCTGCCAACAACTCACCAGCACTCTGCCTTGCTCTGTAAGAAATTTAGAACAGTGATTTCTTTTAGAGATAGACAGAAATACTAAGATTAGTCTAGCTGTTTTCTATATTTATGGGAGATTTGTCCTACAATGTTGTTTTAAAGTATTTCTAGTGATTTCAGAACTCTCTACTGTCACTGTGTTGAATCAATGAGTATTGTCTTGTAATTTATTATTTATTATTAAATATATTTAAACCCTTTAACTGTGGCTGTTTTGTGTAGAGATAATTTAAGATCTAAAAGTACTTGCATGTATTTGGTAATACTGTATAGGTCACTCCAATAGCCTTGCTGTTCGTCACACTTACTATTTGGATAAAAGTAATATTGCACAGTAGAATTGGACAACCTTTGGTAAGGGCCTTTTTTAGCAGCTGATAAGAGTAGTTGGTGGCAGTGGATTACTACCTTATAGCCTGGGAAGAAGGGGGCATAGCTAGTGAACCTGTGCCAGCCTTCCCCAGGAGTGTCTGTAAATAAATCAAATCTCAAAGTGTGTGTTTGTATCAGCTACTTAGGCAGGGACACGAAGCACTGGTTGGACAGAGAGGGTACTGGAGATTTTGGCTTGACTACTCGGCTCAGATCTGAACCCTAATAGCTGTGCCAGTGGGGAGTCTTATTGGGGATTCGGAGAGAAAGGGAGAAACCACACCCAGACTGACTGTGATCTCTGTGTGCTCTTAAGGGAAAATGTACTTTACTGTGTATGTACTTGTTATCCTCTCAATGTGGACGTCCCTCACTGGTGCTAGTGGTGAGGATTGAGGCTCCCTGATTACTGCGCCAGTGCACTAGCGTTATACATACCACTGAACTTTCATCATCCACCTGCACTGTACCACAGCTACCAGAAAAAAACGTTCAACTACTAAGCCAACACTATCATAATATGAACACATAACTATTAGCTGTCTGAATTGTTGATTTCAACAGTTCTAGCCAGTTTGTGAACTCTCTTAATTCTAGGATTTCATTTGTGGCCATTTTCACAGCTTTTTGTAGTGACTAAACCAGGGTGCACTTCTCGCATGTTAAATGATTTCATTCTGTAAACTATTATTTCCACTGCAACATCACTTACAAAAATAACATCATTCAATCTAGGACAACTGTATGAGTCAGATACTTACATTTCTGAACTATGTAAGGCCTACATTTCTTTGAACAATCTTTATTTCTCAGGCACCACATACTTCTGCATTACCACATTTCTCATATTTCAAGAAACGTTACTGACTTAGACTAAATAATGCATACTTATTATCTTTTGTTCCCATTCAGTGAACTTAAAAGTTACTCAGTGGCACAGCGACAATCCAGGTTAACAAACAAAATAGGATTTAGATATTACATTACAGATGGTCATGAAACAAGAACAAAAAAATTGAATTCTGGGTAGGTTGAGACGTAGATTTTCCCTGTTCACCAGCGAATCCGCGGTGGTGGTGCTGCGGTAGCGTTGTCGCCTCACAGTAAGACTCTGTCCGGTTCGATTCTCAGCTAGAGCGTCTTCTGCGTGGAGACATGTGTAAATGGGCGTACCTTCGTTGAAAGTTGTGCGTCAGGGCTGGTAACTCGGCACGTAAAACTCAACTACCAATCATTAGCGGACCGGAGTTCCGCTGTGGTGACCCCTAACCGGGAAAAGCCGAAAGACACAAACAAACAAACAAACCAGCTAGTGTTATAACATACTTGCTCATTTGCAGTTAAGCAGCACACTTGGGTTATCAGAATTACTCATAGTCATGTGGTGAGAATTAAGTATGTAGCAGAAGATAAACTGATGAATTCTGGATATTTCTTTTTTTTAGTTTTAAGTATGACTAGTTCTATGTTTTTCATAATATGCTGTCATTGTTTAGAAAACTAATCAATATACATGTCTTTTCTGCTTTCACACATTTTTCAAACACATCTAACATTTATGCTAGTTTCCTCACACATAGCAGGCCAGGCAAATAATGAAAGGCTGACCAACTGTCTGGAGACTTTGCATTTTCTTTGTAGTAATCTGTGCAGTGCTGCTGCTATGTGATTATGCAAACCACGGACTGTCAGGATGACAATGAAAATGTGGAGGCCTTTTTATAAAAACAGTCACCTACCTATCACAAAAGTGCAATATAGTTAACTATACACACACACACACACACACACACACACACACACACACACACACACACATCTAGCTAGAAGCATTATCATTTTCTTTTTTTTTTCTTTTACCTGGAGGAGCCGGGGTTTTGGGAAGAACTGGTTCAGATAATTTTCTAATAACTTTTTCTCGCCAGTGTGCAGTGCACTGATTAAAAAGAGAAGAGAAGACGGTCCAATGACTCTGCAGTTCGACTGCTGCACTTAAGTAGTAGCAAATGGCTTGCCTTACTCTAATTAATTTACAACAAAAAACACTATAGCTGCTCTCAGTCATCCACTCCAGTCCTCCACCGCTCCCGTTCGTTGGCTCTGATGCTGCTGCTGCAACCACGTTGTTGTACGGAAAAAGGTAAACACAAACAGACTCCGAGAGAGTACAGTACACACCCCCTCGAGCCCTCAGCTGAAGGCTGACAGGCTGGCAGTCTGCTCATGAAGCTGACATCATCATGCATACTCCTGCACGTGATGAAGTCAGCAAAAAAAAAAACAAATCGCCAAAAAATAATTTGAAAAAAAAAAATAAACGGGAAATTCGGGAATTAAAGGGGCCACTGGGGAATTCATAGCACCCCATTATTTTGACCTCAAAAAAGGTAAACACCAAGGAATTCAGTACAGTTGAAAGGTATGGCCTACTGCCAATCTCCATCCATTGGTTACAATATTTGAATAGTACATGGTCAAATTGTTGAGTACTTCCTAAAATATGGCATCCTCAAACATAGGACAGAAACTGTGTTGCCTAAGTTTAGCATGCATTTTAACAGCTACATATTCACTGACAGACCACATCTTTACAAAATTCAGAGCAAAGCAAAGTTAAAAGAGCTATCTTTTTAAATATTAAGAGTGGTTTTGAAATGGTTTCCCATGTTATGTTGCTGCATAAACTGTAAGAAACAGGTTTCTACAAGGAAGTGATACAATTTAAGAACTATTTTAAAACAAAACTTTCAGAGTGACTGGCTTTTACAATGCCACTCAAATTGGTAGCATAACATGAGGGGTTCCATAAAAGTTCAGTCCTCGGCCCTGTGTTATTGTCACTGCAAACTAATGAACATCCTTGGGATCTGCTTCAGATTAACTGTATAATGTACACAGTTAAGAGTGTCCTGACCAGGTCCATAAAGGGTCATCCATTCTGAACAATCAACTTCAGAAGGATTCTGAAGTTATATGGAACAGGATTTGTAAAAATAAGTTACCCATCAATACACAAAAAATACATTATTGCTATCTGTCACATATAGAAAACTAAGCAACAACCCTGACTTTAGCATTAAAGACCCTATAGGCATCCCTCCTGTTATCACTAATCAAAAGCGGTACCTAGGACTAACCTTAGACCAAAATCTATTATTCTACTAATACAAAGAAGTTCAAGTCAACAAGATATTAACTCAGCTCAAGACTCATACAAAATATATAACATTGACCAGTGAGGCTAGTCAAGCCAGTGTCATATATGTAGTCCACCACAAATTGGAACACAAGCTCCTTTTAACTGCACTTCTCTCTGCGCACAATGCTTCTCTTATTCAATCGGTCGAGAATAAAATACTTATATCTGTACACCTAGCTAAAAAGCACAAGCATCACTGCACTATTTTCAACTCAAACAATTATGTACCGATTGCAGGTAGAACTACTTTACTGCTTCAATACACTTGTCTACAAAATGTTAAATGATAGCTACTGTCCATCACTTCTCAAGACGTTGCAGTTTGGAAACCAGTCCTACACTATTAAAAATAATGATGGCATTAAATTATACAGCCCCCATTGACACTTGGCATGTGTGAAACACAACATTTCCAGCTGCGTGGAACAAATTCCCACAGAATATTAGGAATACATTCCGAATACCAACTTTCAAAAAAACAGAGAATCTGTTCAAGGGAAGTAAATACATGTGCTACAGAGACATGGGCTAACACAATGGTGCACTAGTTAGGTTCCACTGTAATGCTGGTTCCATTCCAAACTTAGCAGGTTTAGTCTGTTAGACATTACCTTGGGATAACAAGAATGATGCCTATATTAACCATCCTCAATCCTGGTTTTTGGACAGCAATGCAACATTCACAAGCTGATTTATATTCCATTTCACATCAGTGACATCTTACAGGGCTGTGAGCTGTGCAATATGCTGTTTACACAATTCTGTATTTATAATGAAGTTTGCACTGCATATTTGAAGATTAGTAATACATTTTTATTTGCAAATGTTGCTTAATGTTTTAGTTATTCAATATCACAACTTGGGTATTGCACATGTAATCTTTGTCAAAGGCGTTTAAAGCTTGTACTATTTATTTTTTTTTTAATTTCTAATGGCAGTTCTTACTTGGTATTGCTTTTTAAGAGTCCATGGACCAGTCCACTTACCCAGTTAACAAATTACATATGTGTGTGTGTATATATATATATATATATATACATATATATATATATATATATATATATATATACACACATAAATAAATATATACATAAATGAATACAGAAGATCCTAACCACTGGACTCATCAACAAGAGTCCAAAATACAAGATCTGAAGTATCCTGCAGATTTGCAATAGTCTAATACCAGTGGCTGAACCAGCACTAGAACTTAACACTGCTTCATGAAACAGAAAACTTGATGCAGCTCTGTAGAACTTTTTCCAGAATTAAAATTATACATATATGAGTAAGCACTGTATCAAATGACCTGTAGCAGATAACATATGGCATCTCCACATGGAGAGAATCGCTCAGCAATTTTTCAAAGAGTTGTAGCCCACATGCCTCTACCAGCACATACCACTGCATCACTACGTCAGACTAGGACTGTGCACCCTCTCCTAAGCCTCCCGATTATGACTACAATGGGACATGAATGAGTCACAGCTGCAACAACACAAAACTAACACATGGGCATATAAATGTACAAACCTGTAACAGAGGGCACAGGACACCTGAAACAGGTGGTAGCACCTATCAACACCAAAAGGATGAAGGAAATATAAACAAGCAGTCAATAAGATGGTTTTCTACAAGAACAGCTGGCATGGGGAGTACTCACATACCTACAGGATTTTACTTTAAGAAGGATCTCTGCAGTTAGTAACAACTTAGAAAAATCCCAATTAAACCTAAGTAAAATACATCTCCCAAGAGAGAGACTTGGATTGCTAACCTCACCTTTCAGGAGATAAACCAGGTCAGCTGAGCAAGCCATCTCAGAAGGCAAAAAGACAAGACTGATCATCATGACGTTAAATTCCCAAGTAGAAGGGCTGTTAAATGGTGCACCCCCATGAGAAAGTGTATGACACACCGGTGCTGAGACAGAGTTCTAAGATTCATGAGGTCATAATGTGCTGAGATGGCTAAAACAAGGGATTCATATCATAGAAATAAATGCAGCAATACAAACCACATTTGCAAATGAACTTATGAAATCCAGTACTACTGACAACCACACTCAACAAACCTAACCCAATGAACACACTAAAACATGCTTAAACAAAACAAACAGTACATTCACTTACTAAAAAATAGCAACTCCACAGTTACACAACTGCTGAGAATAGAGAAACATGAAATGCTGTTATAAAAATTCCAGTTCCCCACATATTCAATTTAACATTAAAAATTATGGACAAACAAAAGTACTGCTTAATCCCTCATGCAGTATAACACCCAAATAATACCCAGTATGAGATAAACATACATTTAAAAACCCAGTCCCGTTAACAGTGGCTTTCACTGAAACTGCACTTTGCAAAAGTATAATGGGCTGCAGTTTTAAAGCTATTGGTTATACGATTCTGAAACAAGCATCCTGACTGTGGTATAAAGGAGGCCCAAGTTAAACGAGTGTCTAAGAAGGTCAGAAAGACTTTCAAGTTCTCTCAAGGTTAAGGAGACAGGTCTCTATCAAGCTGCAGAACTGCTTCTACTTGGCAAGCTAGCTCCACAGGGGTAGACAGAGATAAAGCCCTGAATGCTACCTAGGTGATCCAAGTTTGACTAGTGGCCTGGGTACCTGCTAATGCTGGTGGAAAGAGGACGACTGATAAGGCTTTGCCCATTTTTCTTTTTGGTGGGGCTGGGTAGACAGATTGTTGCCATGTTTGACAGTGGTGAGACTGGAGACTCACGGAGATCTGCAGTATACCAGACTAGATTGTGGGTAAGTCTTTAGGCACCACATTACAAAGACACCATTTTACAAAGACAATCTGTCCCCACCTCCATATTTTTTGGGGGTATAAACTAGCACATCCATGGAGTTAGGGCTTAAAGAAAAAATAAATATTACATATGCGTGTATGTATGCATATATCTGTGTGTGTGTGTGTGTGTGTGTGTGTGTATACACACACACACACACACACATATATATATATATATATATATATATACACACACACACACACACACACACACACACATATACATATTTATTACTTATCTGTATCTATGAGTAGATCTATTACACACACACACACACACACACACACACATACAGTGTGTGTGTGTGTATATATATATATATATATATATATATATATATATATATATGTAATATGAGTAGATGCAGTACACACACATACATGTATACACAGATGCATGTGTATATCTATCTATCTATATATATATATATATATATATATATATATATATATATATATATATATATATAGACACACACATACACAATTACAAACATACATCCATACACACATATACTTGGAGATACATATAGACACACGTGGACAAGGGTTGCAGTAAGCATGCACTGGATGTTACACATATAGAAGCCTGCATGCCAATGGGAGAGGCCTGTACTGGGATTTAAATGGATCATGTACCAAAGCCCCTAAGGGTGAAATCGCACACCTGAAACTCAAGATGCCACAAAATGACAAAAAATGTGAGATTTCTCACTCATGGGCAACAGACCTTGACAGAAGCTCATCCCTTTGTTTTTCCTCAACAAAGATAGGTCAACCCAGTCAGGCCAGTGAAAAAAATCGGAGATCTTGACATGGCTCTAAGCACGCTCAACCTATGGTTATATAACTATCAATGTCATTCCACAAGATCAGGCTGAAAAGATACAGGGCTTGACTGATCAGCCAGAAGATATGTAGCACAAACTGATCAGCTAGGCACAAGGGATATATCTCCTTCATGGGTGTGAGGACTAGGTTCCAGCCAGTTCACTGAATCAGTTCCAAGTGAAGAAACTCAGTTCTCTGAATCAGTTCCAAGTGAAAAAACTCTGGCACAGCCATCAGACTTTGAGAAGAACCTACACACCTCTCTCATGAAAGGGCATTTTTTTCACAATTTCAGCAATTTCCATCTTGCTGCCCATACATAATCTGCAATTTCTTAATTTATGACATATCTTGAACATAAATGCAGAAAATGTTAACATATTCATGTAAATCGAACAACGAATAGCAATAGTTTAATGTTGCAGTACATGGTGCGGAAAGGCAAAGTAAGTTATATTTCAAGTTATTTTTTCTGTGCCTGGTTTCATAGTTTCATCATTCAAGCAATGTGTTAGAACTTGATCACATGAATCCCGAGTTAAAACAGGCAGTCAGGGAACTTTCCAGTGACAAAGAAAATTTTTAACATGATGTATTTCTTCATCATTGCATCTGGTGAGTTAAGTGCCACTGTGCATTTTGGTGTAGTCTAACACCAAACTCTATTTGGGCTGTTTTTTGCTTCTTGAACATTTCACTAAATCCATAACCCTATTAAATTTAATGTTTCCTAGAATGACATCATGTTAGGCAAACATCCTTAGACTTTAATGGATGCATCTCTCTGCGTGCTCTGCATGAGTCCATTAAAGTTTATGGACACAGCTCATATTTTCCCTCATTTGATGGCACTGAAATTAAAGATCACCTTTAAACCTTAGTGACAAAAGCATGGAAAAAAATAATCTTGCACAGGATTGTTCTTCATTTAAAGAGTGAAAATATTGACCAATGGAATAAATTCCTAATTGGAGCTTTATGAACCACATATGCTTGGTGCAAAAGGTAAGTCACTAAAACATGACAAAACACTTTAAATAATAGGTAAGAAAAGAGGTGAAAATGGTCCTATTCATAGTGATTACAAATTTTATTGAGTTGTAGTACTGATGGTTCATCCTAATATAATAATGCTTTGGTTGATTAATATAAGAGTATGTTCCAGGGAGTTGAATTCATGCAAGTTTAAGTGACCTAAATGTATTCTAATCAAATATAAATAAATACACATTCAATATCTTTATTAGGTTTCCATGAAGGTTGCAGCTTTATCATAGTTTGCTTGTTTATTTATTTATTTATTTTATTTTTGGGCATTTTATAAAAAATAAATAAATAAACAAGCAAACTATGATAAAGCTGCACATACCTGTGGAAGCATGGAGGAGTTTAGGTGAAATGGCAGTGGAGTTTTTAACCAGATTGTTTAATGAAATCTTAGAAAGTGAGAGGATGTCTGAGGAATGGAGAAAAAGTGTTTTGGTACCGATTTTTAAGAATAAGGGTGATGTGTAGAGCTGTAGTAACTACAGAGAGATTAAATTGATTAGTCACAGCATGAAGTTATGGGAAAGAGTAGTGGAAGCTAGGTTAAGAAGGGACATGATGATTAGTGAACAGCAGTATGGTTTCATGCTGGGAAAGAGCACTACAGATGCGATGTTTGCTCTGAGAGTGTTGATGGAGAAGTACAGAGAATGTCAGAAGGAGTTGCACTGTGTTTTTGTAGACTTAGAGAAAGCATATGACAGAGTGCCTAGAGAGGAGTTGTGGTACTGTATGAGGAAGTCAGGAGTGTCAGAGAAGTATGCAAGAGTGGTACAGGATATGTACGAGGGTAGTGTGACAGCGGTGAGGTTTGCGGTGGGAGTGACAGATGCGTTTAAGGTGGAGGTGGAGTTACATCAAGGATCAGCTCTGAGCCCTTTCTTATTTGCAATGGTGATGGACAGGTTGACAGACGAGATCAGACAGGAGTCCCCGTGGACTATGATGTTTGCAGATGACATTGTGATCTGTAGTGAGAGTAGGGAACAGGTGGAGGAGACGCTGGAGAGCTGGAGATGTGCTTTAGAGAGATGAGGAATGAACGTCAGCAGGATTAAGACAGAATATATGTGTGTGAATGAGAGGGAGGATAGAAGAATGGTGAGGATGCAAGGAATAGAGGTGGCAAAGGTGGATGAGTTTAAATACTTGGGGTCAATAGTTCAGAGTAATGGTGAGTGTGGAAGAGAGGTGAAGAAGAGAGTACAGGCAGGATGGAGTGGGTGGAGAAGAGTGTCAGGAGTGATTTGTGACAGACGAGTACCTGTAAGAGTGAAAGGGAAGGTCTACAAGAGGGTAGTGAGACCAGCTATGTTATATGGGTTGGAGACAGTGGCATTGACAAAAAGGCAGGAGTTTGAGCTGGATGTGGCAGAGTTAAAGATGTTAAGATTTGCACTGGGTGTGACGAGGGTGGACAGGATTAGGAATAAGTATATTAGAGGGTCAGCCCAGGTTGGAAGGTTTGGAGACAAAGCCAGAGAGGCAAGATTACGTTGGTTTGGACATGTGCTGAGGAGGGATGCTGAGTACATTGGGAAAAAGATGCTAAGGATGAAGCTGCCAGGTAACAGGAAAAGAGGAAGGCCTAAGATAAGGTTTATGGATGTGGTGAGAGAGGACATGCAGGTGGTTGGTGTGACAGAGCAAGATGCAGAGGATAGGAAAAAATGGAAACAGGTAATCCACTGTGGCGACCGCTAATGGGAACACCCGAAAGAAGATGATGATGATGATGATTTTTGGGCATTTTACATTTTCTTGCATTTAAATGGCTTTTACTGATAAATGTATTACAGAGAGCAGACAGCCATTCACTAATTATTTTGTAAATTCATTTTATTTCAACAAAACAGGCAGAGGTACTCGGGTTTGAACTATAATCTATTAAAAGGACTAATAACATGAATACTTAATATTTAAGGGTTGCCATGTTTGTGATATTTAGGGGCCTTGCAGAGGTACTGTGCCAAGTTCATTTTGTGCTGCATTTAAGGAAAACTTAGGCTGAATACATATGGCAGCACATACATCTGGTAACATGTGATTAATACAATCTGCAGTACAATATAAGCAACTCTAAGAAGGATAGGCAAGATTGTACACTGAAGCCTGCAATTTTCCTACAATTTTTGCAAAATATTTCTGCAATTTTTGATAAAAAATTCTCGTTTTCTAATAGCCCTCCTCATACTTACATACTTGCACATATTCCAAGTAAGTGCAATATTTTGTTTATTATATCCATAGTCAGTATAATTTAACCCACTCAAGTGCAATATTAGACAAATAACTAAGGCATTGTTCAGTCTGTTGTGTGTATTGTATTACTTTAAATAATTTAACTCGGGAGGGTATTCTTTTCGTATATGAGTGTTGGTAAATGTCTCTGCTCTTTCTTGCGTGTACTGGTAGTAGTATTGTATTTGTTAGTTATGTCTATTCCTCTACTTGTATATGTTGTTTCACTTTCCTTTGTAATCTCAAGAATTGAGCTGATGCACAAAATTTCATTCAGGCTACATGTGTGTAGTTCTAAATGACAATAAAGTTTACTTTGACTTTGACATGAGGAATTTCTTTTCAGCATCTAGTAGAATATTTCAAGAGGTTTCAACAATTACAAAAACCTCAAACCAAAAGGGGATGTGAAGAAATGAATATTTATAGTAAAGGAAAGATAGAGATTTAAACTGTGCAAGTCACAAAATAAGACACAATGCATTTAGACCTTTTCTCGTCCGGCCTCCACTGAAAATGGGCTTCTACCCATTCAGATTTACGCAGTAATCAAATGTCAATAAATAAATAAACAAATAAGGCACAAGTGCACTTATGTAATGGATGGATGATGTCACGGAGTCCACTGCCATGGGTTCATCACTGAGCATGAGAACGTCTGTGGGAAAAAAAACTTCTGATTGGTACAGAGGATGAACTGAACTACACTACCCATCAAGGAATGTCTACAAAGTTTGAACCACACATTTTCTAGTTTTAACAAAATTAATAATAATGAAGTCTAGGTGTGAACATTTCAGGAATTATACATTACAAATCTTTCCTCTGTCAGAAGACATACTTGAACTTTAATGTGCTAGTGCTGTACTGTCCAGCTTGTATAAATCCAAACAAAATCGACATGATACCACTTGTGTGCTCTTTATTTCTTGAACAATAGTGTTTCTTGCTCTAACTTTCACGTTGTAAAAAGCAGTAGACTTACCTAATCAGCATTGATTTTATCAGGCAAAGAGCTATACCATGAACTTTATTCGAACTTACTTTTGCTTGTTAGCCATCTGATGACTAACTTGCCGCTGCTTGGCTGCAACAAAATCAAAAAAAGTTCCACGAGAACTTCCACTAGGAGTAGCTTCTTTAGCTGTTACAAGAAGAAAGGCATCTGTTAGTAAAATGTACCCACAAGTTTATCATACAAGGTTGCTTACTACTGCAATATACTACACACAAAAATGTACTTGTTAGCAGAAAACCTGAGCATCTTAAAGGAGTGAGTAACTGGCTAGCGCCATACTTTTAAAGTTTTGCTGCTGTCACGTTTTCATGACAGGCATTTAAAATTATGTAATAAAACATATACTATTGTAAAACAGAGTTCAGTTTCCATGTTATGTACCATAATTCTGAATAACTCGTTATTAAGGACACTTGCAACAAAGCATGATATCTGCCCTGGAAGCTCCAGCTATGTTATTGTACAGGGAATCAAAATTCTGTCTACATAGGCTGCTGGCAGAAAGAAAGGTTGTCGCTTTACAATGCTGGCATGTTTGGCTTAATTAGCAGCCTAGAATGCTTGATGGCCAACCAGGAAAGATGGATTAAGTGGATGAAAGCCAGCTTTCCTAGTTTGACAAGCGAGAGTACTATGGCATGTGGTCACTGATGGAAGACAATGACACACTATACAAACAGATGCTAGACATACCTTAGTAAAAGACAGTACACACCCTGATGTCACTGTATGGTCATTTTCATGGAAAGTTGGGTGAATCAGACTGAAAAAGCACTCATGCCGACATAGGATGACTCAAACATCCTCAGTCTCTGTCCCTCACTCCCTGTCCCTCACTCTTTCTTCCTAACTTCGATGTTGTGATAACAGTCACCTTAATACTGTTTCTCCATGAAGGAGGAAGACCCATCTGACAAGAGATAAGGGGTCAAAGTAGAGCATGGTTGTCAGCAAATGATAAAAGAATACTAGAAATCAAAAGTTAATGGGCCAGGAAAAAAAATGAAACTCGTTTTTTGTGTCTTACATTGTAAATGCATGTAGCATGACAAACACTGACTTGATCTCAAGATCTCCTTTACAAATATTGACTAACAGAAGAGACAGTGTCAGTATCTCACAGTGCCAGACAATGAGGTGTAACGTTATCTTATAAGTGTGACATAAAAAAAGTCAGTTAGATGAAAGGAAACATGTTTAAAGGAACATCTACATCAGGAATAGAGCAGTTGTCCTTTGATCTTATTAGTAAATGACTAGAACAGAAAACTGGAAAGGTATTTTACTGACAGGTAATATATCCATTGATTTGTTTTGGTGAAAGGATAACCTTTTAGAGTGACATGCATGCAATTAACATTAAAAGCATTAATTCAGAGAAAAATATATGTGACGTGAGATACTCACTGTAACAACAGACGTATAAATAATGGAATAATTCTGCAAAAAAATATACACATACTGGAATACAGCTGCTGGTAGACATCAGATATTCAAGCAGCTAATTTTAGCAGCCGGATGTCTTTACCAAAGCTCAGTTGTATTCTTAAACCATGACCATTAGAGGGCACAATGATTATAAAAGAAAGCACACCACATACCTCTTTATCTGTTCTTTTTTAATGTCAAGGACAAGGCAGACAAACTGCATCAATAAATGTTGCTCATGCCAAAGAATGAAAGAAAAAAACATATTTAAAAAATTCCAAAGTATATAAATTTGCAGCAAAATATATACTATATTAAAAGAATGTAATTTTAGTTCAGACTGTTTTACAACAGTCCATAGTCTGGCAATTGGTCAGAAGTTTAGGGCTGTGAGCTGAAGATCCTGTTTTACAGGGCTTGATTCCTTCCACCCTCAGCTGTCTACTGTGTGACCTTGAGCAAGTCATTTAATTCCAACAGGAGTAGGTGTAAAAAAAAAAAAAAAAAACAGAACCAAGAAAAAACCACTGTATAACACCAATTCAGAGAACAAGCTGTATAAAAACGAACAATACCACCATAAAGCTCGAGGGAAGCTGGAGCAAGTCACTTATGCGGACACTACTTTGGGGAAAGTGGAAGTTTTAGCTTGGCTCCTCAATGGTCCCCTGGACTGCAAGCCTAGTAATCACCTATAATATGGCATAAGAAGCCAAGATTACCATTATATCATTAAAGGCATACAATAATAAAATGGTAGTGGAAAGTGCAGTTACATAATTCACAGTACATGTTAAAATAGATCACTATTGCAGTACCCCTCATAATGGGACTTATCAGAAGGAATATCCATGCAGCCAGCCACTCTACAAAGCTCAAGCTTCATCCTGGCATGTATGTCCCTAGCACCAGCTAGTAGACAAGCGATATACAGATATGCCAAAAACTCAGACCCTACTTCCTCTTAGGCTGGAGGATAAAGCCTAGAGCTCTAAAGACCTAGAATAAATATATATGGTGGAAAACAGACAAATAAATGGAAAAGGATACCCACCCTAGCCAAAAAAAGTGACTACCAAGGGAGCTGGAAGAGGATATATGTATTGCAACAGTGATCTATTCACACATATACCTGTATGGTAAGTTACCTACACAACTGTACTATGTTCTTCATAAGATTACTGTTTCAAACCTCTTCACAAACGGGACAATTCCCAGAGCTCAAGTTGTATGGGTAGGCGGAGATGAACCAGATTCCAGGACACCCTACAGAACAGTTCTGGCTCTATAAAAACATGCAGTTTATAAAGTTTGGTAAAAGTCTAAACATTGGACAAAGTAAGCAGCAGTTTCCAGGATAGATCCAGAATCCACAACTTTCAAAAATATTCAAAAGGAGGTCTTTGCCGTGGCTAGAACAGAAATTAAGTGAAACAGGCAGACATCTAGAAGTAGTTTCTTTAGAAACTGGTTGTTCCCATTTCATTTCATCAACTGTCAAAAAGGTTTTTTTTTTCTTATGGACAAATTCTGAGATGGACTAACCCTTCCTTTATGACAGACACACCTTGTCCTTGTAGAAGACCAAGAAAGGTTGAACATACACAATGGCCTGTAACTCAAATACCCTTCAAGCAAAAGTTAAGGCTACCACAAAAAAAGTCTTTCAAGTTAAGAATTTTAGAGGAGAGTTTCTCGTTCAAATGGTGTTTATGTTTTCTGAAGCATAATTTAAATCTCATGAAGAGGCTACATTTTTCTTTGGTGATCTAATATGCATAGTCATTTAAGACACTGACTTAAAAGGTATACAGAGAAGGCACCAGTGGCAATCAGGCAGAAATGGCTGAGAAATGTACATGTATTGAAGTACACACCCAACCAGAACTAATCAGTTCATTCAGATAATGGAGGAACCAGGTGTGCCCTCATTTGAGATGGCTCCCATTCTTTGTTTTGACACCAAAGAGAAAATATTTTCTATTTATATTAATAAGGTTTCCCAGTAACACATCTTGTCTCAGATAATTGTATCATGATATCAAAATAAAGGTGACTAAAAGGAATCAAAAACCTTTCATCCAAACTCTTAGATTTAGAGGTAGAAGATTTCTCTCCACCGAGAGGATTTCAAAATTAGTAACACCATATTATTGAATTTGTGCAGAAAAATCTGAATATAAATTGTCATCACAAAATAAAGAAGTTATGTCTTACCATAACATTCCATCTGTGTTGTTGATCTTCTTTCGTCACTGATGGGTTCAGTTCTGAGCCCCTCGGAAACTATGTTGGCCTAATACCAAGCTTGTGTACATCAAAAACTCTCGAGCTAAGTTGCTACTCATAATGCCCTTCTCCCCATTACCTCAGATTGAGTTTGCATAACACATACAGAAGTAAAGCAGAGGCCATTTCTGCACAAAAACCCTGAAAACACCACAAGGACCCATGAGATCTATCAGGAGCCTTTAGTAGGGGATAGAGGGTGGGATGTGATGAATGGAAGATCATCAACAACACAGATATAACATTATGGTAAGACATAACTTCTTTATCTAATGTTGTTAATCTTCTTCCCGTTCATCACTGATGGTGATGGGACAGAATCCCAAGCTACCTGAGAAATGTGGGTGGCCCTTATGGAAGAAAATTCCTGAGCACCATTGAGCCGAAGGCCATTCCTCCCCTGGGGACCATATCCAACTTGCAATGTTTGATGAAAGTGTAAGGTTTACCCCCAACTGGCTGCTGTGCAAATGTCGTCCATGGATGCTCTGGAGTGAAAAGCTGCAGAGGTTGCTATAGCCCTAGTTGAACGTGCTTTTGATATTGTGAGGTTTAGGCTCATGTACGTAAATATGAAAATGAAATACAGTCTCTGAGCCACTTTGATAAAGTGACTTTTGACACAGCATATCCCACTTTTGGACCAGGGAAGGAAATGAAAAGCTGGTCTGTTTTGCGGATAGATTTAGTCCTATCTAAGTAAAAACGTAGTTGCCTATGCATGTCCAATGGGTGTAGACAGTATTCTCCTTTATTGGAATAGTTTGGGAAAAACACTGGGAGCTCGATGGATTGGTGCACAGAAAAATCAGAAATCACTTTGGGGAGAAATGATGGATTAGTACGCAGCGATACTCTGTCTTTATGAAATATTAAGTATGGTCTCTTGATGCACAAGGCCTGTAATTCTGAGATCCATCTAGCTGAAGTGACAGCTACCAAAAATAGAGACTTTCATAATAGGAATTTGAGATCACATTTTGTAGCAGGCTCAAAAGGGGGTTGAGAGAGAGACTGTAGTACTAGGGAGAGATTCCACACCTCTAATGGGCACCTAATTGGAGATCTGCTGTGAAACACTCCTTTGAGAAAGATTTTGCATAGGCGGATGGACATAAGTGGAGTGTCCTCTGATCCATTATGAAAATTGGAAATAACTCCTAAATGGACTCGTATGGTAGAAGCTGATGCTCCATTCTCAAATAACTCAGATAGGTATTGAAGTATAACAGAGACCGGAGCTGAGAAGGGATCTAGCATCCATTCTTTAGACCAAAGAGCAAACCTTTTCCATTTATCTCTGTAAAGTTTTCTGGTGAATGGCTTATGGGAAGCCAGAATGATATTGCGAACAGGTGAAGAAAGGGTTTCCTGCCTGAAGACTAACGGAAGTGGAGAAAGCAAGCTGTCAGCTTAAGAGTTGACAGATTCGGGAGAGTCAACCCTTGGGGGTGAGAAATTAAGTCTGGACGAGTGCCCCGGATCCATGGAGGCTGTAACAGGTGAGGCCGGAGGAAGAGGAACCACACTTGACGAGGCCAGAACGGGGCAATGAGGATCACCTTGCATCTCAACCAAGTTGCTTTCCTTAAAAATAAAGGTATCAAGGGAATTGGTGGATAAGCTTAGAGGAGACCCGTGGGCCAATCATGAGTCAGAGTGTCTCTCGGGGACTCCCTCCTCTGGGGGAAAGAGGGCAAAAAAGCTGCTGCATTTGTTGTTCGAAGGGGAAGCAAAAAGGTCGCAGCAAGACTGGCCTCATTGGCTGAAAATTTCTGCCGTCACTTTGAGATTGAGAGACTGCGGTGGTGGTGTTGCGGTAGCGGTCGCCTCACAGTGAGATGTTGTCCTGTTCGATTCTCAGCTAAAGCGTCTTCTGTGTGGAGACATGCGTGAATGGGCGTACCTTTGTTGAAGGTTGTGCGTCAGAGCTGGCAACTCGGTACGTAAAAATCTACTGCCAATTATTAGCAGACCGGAGTTCCGCTGTGGCGACCCCCTAAGTGGGAAAAGCTGAAAGATACAACAACAACAATTTTGAGATTGAGAGACCACTCGTGTGGAAGGAGAATGCATCTGCTCAGACTGTCCGCAATCAGGCTGGAACTCCCCTGGATGTGCGTTGCTATAAGAAAGCGGTCGGAAGCTATCACCCAGTGCCAAATTCTCATGGCCTCTTGACATTGGGGTAGGATTTGGTTCCTCCTTGTTTGTTTATGTACCAGACTACTGACATATTGTCTGACTGAATCGCAATCGTTCCAGATGGAAGGAGTGGATGTAATGCCTGCAACGCTAACAGCACCACTCTTAACTCCAAAACACTGATATGCAGGTTGGCCTCTAAGCTCGACCACATGCCTTGGACTGTCATTACCTGAAAAGGCCCCCCCCCCCCCATCAGGGAAGCATCCATGGTCACAGTGGCTTTGGGTTGAGGAGTCTGAAAAGGGCGACACCAAATTTCTGCATCTGCCTCATCCACCAGAGGAGATCTTGCTTGCAAGAGTTGGTTATGAGGATCTGTGAGTTTAGGGGGTGAAGATTTGCCAACCACTGGGACAAATGGAGCCATTGTAACAGTCTCATGTGTAACCTTGCCAGAAGCACTATCAGAATGGCTGCAGCCATGGACCCTAGAGCCTGAAAAACTTCCCTTGCTGACACCTTTCTTTAACAGAGTATCACACGTACTTGCAATCTTTAATCTCTGAAGCATGTGAGCCGGTAGAGATACCAGGCAGGTTAGAGTATCAAAAACTGTCCCTATAAATTCCAGCTGTTGGGTAGGTTGTAAGTTGGATTTCTCCCAAATTACAGTGATGCCCAGGGACTCTGCTAGTGAAAGTGTGTAATGGCGGGCCATGGTCAGAAGATGCTTGGTGGGGGCAGAAAAGAGCCAATCACCTAAATATGCAAACACATGGAATCCTTGAAGTCTCAGATGAGCTGGCACCACTGCTAGACATTTCGTGAACACTCTGGGGGCCATTGAGAGACCGAATGGCAGGGCTCGGAACTGGTAATGATTGGCTCCTAACCAGATGCAAAGGAGACTCCTGGAGTGTTTGTCCATTTTGATGTGGTAATATGCTTCCTGGAGGTCTATCAAGCACATCCAACCATCCTCCCTTAAAAATGGGAGAATGGATTGAAGAGTGACCATGCAGAATTTCGTTTGTACCACTGATTTGTTTAAATGGCTGAAATCCAGAATGGGTCCCCAATCCCTGGTCTTTTTTGGCATTAAAAAGAATCTGGAGTAAAACCCGGATTGGCATTGGTCTGGAGGGACTGGTTGGATGACTCTTTTTACAGCTTTCTTATCTCTAAAGCCGCTTCTTCCCTTCGATTGGGTGGAACATCAGGAAGGTTTTTTTGTAGGTTTCGGAAGGGAGTTTAGAGGGATGTAGTAGCCTCTTGAGATTATTCTCTGCACCCATCAATCGTTTGAAATAGAGTGCCAGGCAGTTTGGTGCATGGAAAAACAAGCCCCGACTGCTTCCAGAGGAAAGCAATTGGGCAACGCTTCACGAGCATTGATAAGACCACCCACAGAAGGAATCCCTGGAGTCTTGGTTTTGGGGACCTCTTCTGCCCTTAAAGGGGCGTCTTCCACCACTGGAACCCCCTCTGCCTCTAGGGGGATCCTCTCCAGGTGCATTATGGAAAGGACCTTGAGATTTCTTGTGCCAGATTTTTCCACTCCTCTGGTTCCTGGAAAAAAAACGTTGGGGCTTGGAAAAACATAGGCCAACGGCAGACAAAGTCTTTCCATCTTGCTCGCACCTGGCCAGTGTGTCCTCCACTTTAGAACCAAATAAGGAAGATGGTTCAATAGGGGCGTTCAAAAAGGAGTACTTGAAGGAGCCTGCAAGGTCACAGGTGCGCATCCAGGCATGACGTCTCATGACTATGCCAGCACCCGCAGCTCTAGCCGCCCCTTCGGTTGCGTGGGAGAGCAGCTTCATGGATAAAATGGAAATAGATTCAAGGGTGGCAAGTTGAGAAGCAACCTTGTCCCGTGCCCCATCAGAAATTTGACCCGCGAGGGCTCCAGAAAGTTTGGTAAACAAATCTCTTTGGAGCCTTGTGAAATGTGCCAAGTAGTTCAGGGACCTGACAGCAAAGGTCACTGAAGCAAACACATGCTTCCTCAACCTGTCCACAGCCTGGGACTCTCTGTTGGATGGGTGAACAGTAGGACTTTCTTCCGCTAGATCCTTTTTAGTGGTTGCCGCCACCACCATAGTGTCAACTGGCAAACCTCTGGACCTGGTGGGATGCTTTTCGGGGGGGGATATTATTGGGTCTCCAGAGAATGGCCTGAATAGAGTCAGGGTTGTGCCAAGCACACTGCATGACGAGCTGGATTAACTCTTCGGCAGGTGGGGTCACCCAAGATGTAGGCCGGGAGCGAAAAGCCTGCAGGAAGACAAACTCCTCTGAGGAAGGGTTAGAGGACTTCCAGGCACCCCCTCTTTTTTAATATTTCCAGGATGTCTCCGAAGGAGACATCATTAGGGGGTAACTGTGGGGACCCTTCCCCATCATCGTAGTCCGTATCCTCTGTCAAAGACTCTTCAGGAGAGTTAATATGCTTCCTCTTGCACGCCTTCTTCCGAGAAGGTTCCTCAGTGGGAATATCTGAGGAAGACTCGGAAGGATGGGTACCCCGAACTGGGGTTTCCTGTTGCTTCTGTCCTGGGAAGGTGGCTCATGGTAGCTGTAACTCAGAGGGAGCAGGGTGAAGTTCCGACATCTGAGGAGCGCTTCCAGAAGCGAGCACCCTCTCCATCACCCGGAAAGCAGGCCCACCCGAAGAGGAATGGGAGCCCAGAACCGAGAAGGACAACCTTGGAACCAAGGGTCACACCCCGTTCCGTCGGACCCGCTCCTGGGAATGGAGCTTTAAGCAGAATTGGGGCAGATGTTATCCCCGGATTCGAGGACGGAACTGATAAAACACTCAGAACCATGCTTTAGACTGAGGACTCCGCCCCCCAACCATGGGTCTGAGGAAGGGATGGTTGCAATGGGACCAAAAACCAAAGGGGTGGCCTCGAAGCTTCAGTGACAGTCACTGTTGGCACAGAGGAACAGGGTTCCACAAAGGAAGTTGGAGCAATGGGCTTTGGAACTGATGGATCTGAAGGAGGAGTGTATGTCAGAGTCCTGGCAGAGATAGACCCAAACCCCAAAGGGGGGGGGGGTGAGTCTTAGGAACATTTGTTATCCCTCTGGCCATCAACAGCTGATCCAACAGGTGCACCATATCAAGTTCGAAAAGACACCTGGTGGATCTCACATCTGACCTAGGAACAGATCAAATGAAGGGGAGTATCGGGTCCATGGTGGCTGAGCTAGTGGCACCGTGGTCTCTAATTTGGAGATGGGCAGTAAAGGAATCAGTGGAGTAGAAAAGGGACTCGGTGCCAAAGAGGCACTCTCAGTCGATATTATTGGTTCCAAAGTAACTGCATGGGTCGAAACCGCTTTTGGTGCGGTAAAAGGCAAAGTCAGTGCCGTAGCTGTTGTCAAAGGTAAGGTAGGAGCCTTAGCTGAAATGAAAGACAGGGTCGGTGCCGTAGAGGTCAGTGCCGAGGGTGGCGCTGACATCGAAAACCAGTAATGTCCATGGCTTCGGTCAATGTGGCAATTGAAGCTGAGCTCTGAACGGTAGTAGTAGTAGTAATAGTCAGAGCAAAAGTAGCAATTCTATGCTGCGAGGAAGATTTGTAGGACTTATATTTGTTTGACTTGCTCTTATCACCAGCCGGTGAAGATGGATCAGAATGGGGACGTTTCTTGTCCTTCACTGGAGGGGTTGAAATCTCCGACACAGAAAGGGCCTCTGAGAAAGGAGAAATGAATAGGCCTTTCAGAATCAATTTATTTTTCTTTTCATTCAGCGTCCGCTGACTAAAACTTTGACAAATCTGGCAAGGAGGTTTAACAGAGAGGTGAGAAACCCCCAGACAATAAACACAGTCGTCTTGAGAGTCGCTGTTAGGGAGTTTAGCATTGCAAGAGGTGCAGTGTTTAAACCCCAAAGTCCCTTTTTTGACAGACATTTCCATACACACATAAAAAAGTTAACAAAACTACTAAACACCTAAAAAAGGAAGAAGAAAGGGGAAAGAAGATACCAACGATGGTATCACGCGATACCACAAGGGTAAAGACAAGGTGTACCAATGATGGTAAAAGAATTACCCAATGAGTAGAGCTAGTTAGAGATATTAATAGTAAAAGAGTGAAAAATAAGAGAAATGTTCAAAAATACACAATTATCAAGAAAATATAACACTTAGCTTGAGAGCTCGGTGAAACGCTGCTATATGGTTATGTGGCAAACGAGATCTGAGGTAACAGGGAGAAGGGCTTGGTATTAGGCTGATATGGTTCCGAGGGGCTCGGAACCAAACCCATCAGTGATGAATGGGAAGACGATTAACGACATCAGATGTAATCTTTCTTGTGAAAATTCACACACACATATCTGGCTGTAACAATAATATACTAATTACCAGTGGTAGTTAATGCATTAAGTCCATTTGAAAATGTACTTTGACTTGTCAATGCATTTACCACTCTGCATAAATAAAGGTTTCCATACAGCAGCCCATAAATTCGCCAATATTAGAATTCTTTGCTAAAGCAAAATTAACTTGTTCCATTTGAACTATCAAATAAAGATATTCAAATATTATCTATAGTTTCTGACACATTAACATTTAAAACAATTGTCACTCATTACATGTTACTATGTAGCACAAAATACCAATTTCTTTAGTTAACAAGGAGTCAAACCTAAAATCATCTGATTAGAATAAATAATCCTATACTTGGCCATTACTGTAAACATAAAGATAACTTTGTACGCTTTGATGTCCTAGCAGTATAACATCTTGCTTTGGTTCATCTGTTCAGATATAAACTTTAACCAAAAAATCCTCTTATCTGGAAAGGTGGCCAAGAAAAGAGGATGTTCCTTCTCCCCTAATATGAGTGTGATGTCACAAAATGGGCAGGGAGTAGTCAGTCATGGGAGAGATAGGCAGGGTTAAGAGAGGTGCAAGGGGTGTAGCTTTGGTCTGTTTTTTGCCACAACAAAAAGTGGCAGCCCTAGGATTTACTTAGGTACTGCTGGGGATGGTTGCAGAGTTTAAAGGTGTTCTGGGTACTCGGCTATTTCTGCATCTGTCCAGGTGGTTTTCTTTGTATGCCCTACCTCCTCCCTCACAGTGAAGTAGTTATGTCTGAGGAGCGGGCATGCAATGAGGCCACTGAAGTGTATCACCACCACAGGAGTTCAGTCAGGTCCACCCTGGCCCCCTCTTTGGACCATGCCTCCTCCCAATGATGTCCCCAGTCTCCACCAGGGATCATCTCAGACAGATGTCTATATCGCAGCCCTCCTCCGTCGATAGGCACACCCATCTCTTCTATTACTCTCTCAATCCCTCGACCCACTAATCAAACCCAAATTACCTGGGTCGTAGTCAAGTCTTTAGTCCTCTACACCACCATAGTGGCCTAGCTTTTCTCAACTTCTACACATAGCTTCTTTTCACATGGCTCTGCTGATATGCATGTCATAGGTTCATAGATGTTCCAGGCTAACTCCTCTTTTGGGTCATTTTAAGCCTAGCCAATTATCCCATGTAAGAATCAAACCCTCACTTTGTGTCTGCAATGCAAACACCTAAACCATTATACCAACCTCCCTCGCTTCTTTTTTTTTCTTCTCCATCTAATAAAAGCATGCCGAAAAACATTTTTCCCTATCACTATAGATATATCAGCAGAACTATCTTTCCAGAGCCTCTGATTAACCCTATGACATCTATTCTCACGATACTGAGGAAAGAATGTACATTTCCCCCCCAAAAAAACTAAACTTCTTTCATGTAAAGTCATAAGAGCTCATGTGACAAAAATATTCTAAACTTGGAGATTTTCTTTAGCCATAGCAAAATGCCTCAAAACATACCTGAATATTTTTCTTACTCGATGCAAAACTGCTGATTTAAAACATCTAGTCTATTTACTATTACCCAGAATGTGCAAACTCGTATTCAGTGTCAGTGTCAATGGCTGTTGCACCTAAATGTATAAATTACTGCAAGTGATAACTCTCTTAGGTTGCTTTATGTTACATGTCCTGTGTATTCATTTAGAATGCCCTACAAAATCTCATTAAACAGATTTGAAACCAATAAATCCATAATTTCCTTTCCTTCCCTCAGTCAGCCGATCCAGTACATAAGTGCATACTTATACAAACCTCTCTATTGGATATTTTCAATTGCATTTTTGCTTTTAGTGGCAAGCAATAAGTAACTTTAATAATAACATTAATTTTGTAAACACTTTGGCCCTTAGTTGCACAAAATGCATGTTCATTCCTTTCATTGCAATTTCCAGAAAAGTAAAACATTTTGAAATACAGTTTAGTAATCATGCATATTTTTTCTTTACACTACTGCAAATGCATCAGTTTTATATGTAAAATCATATGAAAACCAGACCTATAAAGTTTAAGCTGTTTCTTGAAAGTTGACAAAAATGTTCTGTTTCATGCAAAAACTGCAATGTTGTCATGTTCCTTAGTGTATCAGAATTTGTGCAAAACATTTACTCAAATATTCAAGGATGTTTTGATTCTACTGCAGAATCATCATGTATCAGCTTGACTTGTAATTGTAGTTACAGAAAATAATAAAAATCCATTTCAGACAGAAAGAAGCATATCACATCTCACATAAAATAATATTCTGTTCATCAATATGTAACATCAGTCATGGAGGATAAGTACAGTTTATAAACCCCCCTGCATATCAAAACATGTTGGCAGTTAGCCCTGGCAACAGAAAGCACACAAGGTTACAGCCAGCATAGACAAAGAAGCAGGTTTGCATTTTAGGGGATCTGGTAATAACAGCTTAGCATTTAAGACATTATTGTGCACATTTTTACTAGGCCCAGACAAAAAGGAGAGAAAATGAGCAAGGAATACACATACTTCTGCAAATCTAAGGATTACTAAAAACATAAGCAGGAGTTAACTGAGGCATTAAATAGTCATGCAAGAGGTAAGTCTCTGGATAGTGAAAGACTCCCAGTTTCTGTTTTGGAACTTACAATTAGTAGAGTTGCTGTCTAGATTACTGTAGTTGTATAATTTTGTATTGGCAACTAAACAGATTCCTATTGTCAGTGACAGAAGCTATGCTGAAGGTGACATTAAAGGAGGGAAAGATAGAAGTCTGCCATCTTCATACAGGTTAGTATCAGTGCCCAGTCATTATTTAAAATTATTTATGATATTTTTGGCAAGAAATGTACACAAGTTAATACCAAGACTGGTGGATAATGCTAAGTGCATTGATAGTGAGAGACCTACTTTGATAATAAATTAAAGACAGCACAGCTAATGATTTTTGAACAGGACTGAAAAGATGTGTTGGAAGGACTTAAGTGTGAGCATGTTATTCATATATATTATATATAAAGAAACAAGGTCCAGTAAGATATACTTACGTGAAAAAAGCAGATTACCTTTGAAAGAAATATCAAGATATGAGCTATACAGAAAAAAAGGGTACCAAGTTTAGAAAAAGAGTCACTGGGCCAGATAAATAACAGATCCACAGCTGACATCAATTAGGGTCAAAAGTTATTTGGAGAAAGGACAACCAAGAGGTATTTCATAGAATTTGAGTGCTGTGAGTGTGTCACCTTCTCTCACAATATTAAGGGGTACTAGCCAAGGAAATCAGTGGTCTCTCACGTTATTTTATGTTACTGATTTTATGTCTAGAAACAGTGGCTGCAATGATTAGAAAACCTAATCTGCAGGAGTATAAAGTCTTTCACGAAGAGTTTAAAGTTTCACTATGGATGTTGTAGTGATATATTTGGTGAATCATTAAGTTGACAATGACAGGTTGTTCATCTATTTTTTAAGATGATGGCATGTGAGATGAATAAAACAAGGCTGCTGGCAATTAACTATGTGTATTCTGAGTATTTGAAAAAAAAAAAGTATTATGAATATTTTTGGAAAGAAGAATACATTAAATACTTAGCAATTTGGTTGGGAATTTCCTTAAAGGGGTCAAACAGTAAACCACATGGACTTATAAAGAACAGGTTAAGAGAAGATTTTCAATGATGGAAAATGATAGGTCTAAAATGACTAAAAGAAGTCGTGGCCAAGGGATGACAAACATGAGATCAGGTGACCAATCCACAATATGTTTACTGAATAAGTTTAAAATCCAAGCAATGATAAAATAATATTAAAAATTAATGATAATAAGCAATTGAATCTGGTATTACCAGCCTTGATCAAGTAATTTAAAATAGTTATGTGTTACATTTAAAGAAGCTAAAGAAACAATATAACAAGCTTTGGCAAAATGCCTCAGGGAACATAGTGACCATGCTTACAAGTACCGCAAGTATATCAGCGATCGCATATTTCTATTAAAACAGACTAAATATTGAATTAAGAATAAATATTAAATAAGTAAAACTAGTTTAAATAATTATTTTAATAAATTGTTCAAGTGTAAAGTTTAAATGATCACAACAAATACTAAATAAATGTATAATGTTATTAAGAAAAACTTCAATCACCCATTAAAGACCAACACTGAGTTCGTACCAAAAGATACTCATCATAAGCCTTCATTTTAACAAAGCTTGAAATATAAACAATGTCATTAAGACCTGGTGGTGCAGAAGCATTGAAAAAATTCTGTCTGCCACCAAAGTTCACACTGCTCCAGCAGGATACTCTAAGGGCCAATTCTCAGAGTGGGGATAACTTGCTCTAAGACCACCAAAGAGCACAGCATTAGCTTTCTGCACATCATAAATATGTTCTCACACCCATTGTTTTATTTTGCACTCAGTTTTTCCAATATAAAATATGAACAGTAATTGCACAATGCACCATAAACCACTCCTTTTGTATGACAACTGAAGCTCCCAGAAATCCGAATGTATCTGTTCCTCACTTTCATTTGTTCACCACTGAAAATATATTTGCACTGAGAGCAATTACCACATTTTGTCATCTTCCCAGTTTGTATTTTATCATACACTGACATCTCATCAAACCAGTCCTTAAAAATTCTTGTCCTTCTTATAAATTATTTTTGGACAAGCACCAAGCTTGAAATACACATCCTTATCAGCTAAAATTATTTGCCAATTCTTGTGTATGACATCAGAAATAACCAAGCTGTTAGAGTTAAAGGTAGTAATAGAAGACGGTCCAATATCAGACATTTTGGTGCATTTGATGTTATTCACAGGAAAAATTGAATTGCCATTGTCTAAATCTAAACTTGCCTTAACTTCTGGAAAATAGCTTTCATGTTCTGAAGAACCCTGTAGGGGATAATAGTGTCTGGTTTTCCTTTTGTTAATGACCTCAAGTTTAATAGATTCAATTAAATCAGGAGGGTACCAGCAATTGTAGAACATTTGCCCTAGAAAACCATATTCTTCAAGATAGTTATTGAAATCAGTGACCATCCTGGTTGCTTTAACCATTTGTCCTTTAATAATGTCTCATTTGACATGAAAAGGACTGGTATAATGCAAAAAGGTTTTAGAATATGTCTCTTTCCTATGAATTTTGGCCTTTAAGCACTTTTGAGCCCAGTCTTATCTTTAAGATAAGTTAAAAAATCAGTACTGATATTATATGAAACTTCTAAAAAAGAAGTTGTCACATTAAGATACTCAACAAAAGGAGGAATATTTTCACAAAGCCAGGCCATGCTATAAAAATATCATCCAAAAATCGGATGCACATACTGATGTGTTCAATGTAAGGGCAATTATGAACGTGTTGAAATTCCTGTGTTTTCTGTAATGATGTACTCTTCAAAGGCAAGTGAGCCGAGACACTAAAGACTTTTATTAAAATATCTGTTCTTGGTTTCTTGGCTTCATGACAGTAGTACATATCCTGCAGGACTGAAAAAGGACAGGCTATAAGGATATAGTTACTGACCAGTAAAGATAAATTATTTAAACAAGAAATGACAAAATTAGAAAAGTTATTAAAGGAAAGACGTTATCATACTGAGAATATTCAAGAATGTTTTCAGTACGTATATGAAAAGAGGAGTAGTATTTGCATGTCTACATTGAATGACAAAAAGTTTGGGCAACATTAGGTTAATAAAAATGGAAATGAAACAAAGTTTAGAAATTAGCTTGCCCAATAAGATAGAAGGAAGAAGCAGAACATATGGTGATGAATTAGGACTAGTTAATTGTAAGAAATGTAAACAGTATATTAGTAACTGCAAAAAATATTATTTTACCAGAATTAAATATTTTTGTCCAGAAGGTAGATTTGACTGTAATTCTGAGGAGATAGTATATTTAGCTTTGTGTTATACTTGTAATGCGTATTATATAGGTGATACTATTAAAAAACTACTACTACAATTGGTGACCATTTGAATGCTATTAAAATAAAGTGACTAATAATGCATTAAGCAAGCATGCCATAACTTGCAAAGAATTAAAGAAATTCTTATTTTT